>NW_012109774.1:57843-67103 GCF_000951045.1 Mandrillus leucophaeus | reverse complement strand
TTAATGGGTGCAGTACACCAACATGGCACATGTATACATATGTAACAAACCTGCACGTTGTGCACATGTACCCTAGAACTTAAAGTATAATAAAATAATTAAAAAACAAAAAGAATAAAAAGGTACAAAGTTAAAAAAAGCTTGATATTAATACTTCATATATGATTATTATTTTATTATGTTCTCAAGTGAAAAAAATAAATTCTCAAAGAAAGGTAAGTCCCTAAAGCATCCTGCTGCATATAATTTTAAAAAGTATATGACATTTACATTCACAACTAAGATGCATTATTGCATTTTAACCCTTCGATATATTTCTTATTATCCTTCCACACGCATAATGGATTTTGTATAAAATATTATTTTAAAGTATATATTATACTTAACATTACTAGAATATAATACAAAATGATATGTGTTGTAAAAACTTATTTGTTTATTTTTGTCAAGTTTCTTAAAAGTGGAGTAAGTTGACTCAGTATTAGAAAAAAATTTATAAAAATGAATTTTAGAATCAAATATTTTTGTTTGGTTTGGTTGGTTTTTAGACAGGGTTTCTCTCTGTTGCCCAGGCTAGTTTTTGTATTTTTTTGGAGAGACAAAGATTCACCATTTTTCCCAGGCTGGTCTTAAACTCCTAGACTCAGGCAATCTGCCCAGCTCAGCCTCCCAAAGCGCTGGGATTACAGGCATAAGCCATCCAAATATCACTTTCAAACCAAAACATAGCCATGCCTCCAATTTCTGATGACATTCATGAAGTGAATTATTATGATAATTTATTGTATTGTTGAATTGTTGATTAAGGACTATAGATTAAATACCAAGATTTTTAAAGAGTTATAGAATAAGATGCCCTAATTCTCTCTCATGATTTTTGAGAATTCTTAGCGGTAAGTTGTAATTTCTTCCCCTAATGTACATATACTGTATAGTTCTTGAGCATAGATAGTTACCTTACTTTTCTTTGCATTCTGTTGTCATGCACATAGGACTTAGAATATAATTTTGTGTGTGTGTGTGTGTGTGTGTGTGTGTGTGTATGTATATATATATACACACAGATGAGCACCACCATGCCTGGCTACTTTTGAAATTTTTTTAGTGGAGATGGAATCTCATTATGTTGTTCAGGCTGCTCTCAAACACTTGGGCTCAAGTGATCCTCCCCCGCTCAGTCTCCCGAAGTGCTAGGATTACAGGAATTAGCCACAGTGCCTGGCCTAATAAATAGGATTTTAAATAAACTGATGAATAACTCAAGTTGGAGGTGAGCATCACCTTTGGAAAAAATTAGGCCATTGCAGTAAAATATGTGTACAAATAACCCCTTTACTCTCCACTCATCTGTCTTTGTTTGCCATTAATTAAAAAAAAAAAAAAAAAAAAGGTGATTAAAAATCTAAAATATAACCTCAGGAGAAATAATGTGATGTGTCCTCATACATCAACGAGATATATGTGAAGCTTTCACAACAGTTAAGAAAATTAGGAGATGAGATAAATAAAAGGGTATATGGCATAAGGAAAACAATAAATCACAATTTATTCTCAATATTAGAAGCTGTATCTATCAAGGGGATACATCTTAGAAAGATAATCAAAACCACCTTTAGAATATAACAAGAGGGAAATATACCATCCTTTAAGAGCAGCCTTTTGGCATGTTTATAGTGCTTAAGAAAAACACACAGTGAGACGGTACTATGCCTATAGGCCTCCAGTCCATAACACAGTGTGATTTTGTTCAAGGAACACATCACAGTCCTTTGCTTTGCAGTCCATTTATTTGAATAGATTTCAACTGAAATTAGTTTGGAAAATTTCCATGATCTCAGGATTTGTGGTTTGCCATACACTAAGTCTGTGGTACTCTATTTATATATATCTTAAGTATATATAGTCAAATATAGTCATATATAATTATTTATATATAGTTATATATATTTATATAAAAGTATTATAAAGAATTATATATAAAAATGTCCAAATATCATACATACACACACACACACACACACAGTCTCACTCTGTTGCCCAAGCAGGAATGCAGTGATATAATCACAGCTTACTGCAGGCTTGGCCTCCCAGGCTCAAACAATTCTCCCATCTCAGCCTTCAGATTAGCTGGGATCATAGGTAAGCATCACCACCCTCAGCTAATATATATTTTTTTATTTTTTGAAGAGACAGGGTCTCCCTATGTTGCTCAGGCTTATTTCTATATATTTTAGAGATGCAGTCTTGCTATGATGCGCAGGCTAAAGTGCAGTGGCTATTCACAAGCACCACGACAGCCTCAGTCCCCTGAGTAGCTGGGACTACAGGCACACACCACTGTGCCTGGCTCAGAAAGTTTATATTTTTAACAATTTCCCAAGTTTCCAATAATCTTAAAAGTACAAAAATCACTGATTTTGGAGAACTTTTTATTACCATTGTTTTACTATAAAAACCCACACTATAGGAGACAAGTATTAGACTACCTCTTATGTATAAGACAGAAAATGAATTTTATATGGAAAATGCTGTAATGTGTAGACATGAGTTCCATCATTTTATTCAGTAATAGATTGTTTCGACAAAGGTTTTTATCAACGTGTTTCATTTTCCTTATCTCCACGAAGAGTCATCCCCCTTTCATTCATAAGCAAATTATTCTACCCAGGTATGGCCTAATCTTGCTTTTGCTTCAATAATCATTTTGGATTCATCATTCCTTTTCTAGTGTTTATCACATTAAAATCCCAGCTTTTTTCTCATAGCATATTAAACTCTTTTAAAATCGGTCTGACCATTTGTCTCACTATAGTTTCCCTTCTTTTATTATTCAAGCCTTTAGAATGAATGATCCACTTTCTCTTCACTCTACTATTATCTGGTTAATTTTTAAAACATTGGATTATTCCACATGGATTATTCTCCAGAACTGCTCTGGAAAAAGGCATCAAGCCCATCTTAGTTGTAAAATTCAACCCGATCAGACATAATGAGTCGTTTTGTGTGTGTGTGTGTGTGTGTGTGTGTTTGGAGACAGAGTCTCACTCTGTCACCCAGGCTGGAGTGCAGTGGTGAGGTCTTGGCTCACTACAACCTACGCCTCCTGGGTTCAAGCAATTCTCCTGCCTTAGCCTCTTGAGTAGCTGGGATTACAGGCACGTGTCACCACGCCCAGCTAATTTTTGTATTTTTAGTAGAGAAGGGATTTCATTATGTTAGTCAGGCTCGTCTTGAACTCCTGACCTTACTATCTGCCTGCTTTGGCCTCCCAAAATGCTGGCATAATGAGTTTTTATCATTTACTCAAAATTGCCACATTTTCCCCACTATCAGGACTTAAATGGATTCTTGTACCCGAAATCTATGTGAAATCTCACCACTGCTTCCTCTCCTTAAACCCCCCTTCCCTTTTTTGGCTTCACACTTAACAGAAAAAAAAGAAAAGAAAAGAAAAGAAAATCTTAATTGATCTGCTAAAATTATTTCCTCCAAAAAGTTTCCCCTTCCCCTTACAGACTTGGTACTACAGCACAATATAATTCTCTTGGCAAAGACTTTCCATGGTGGCAATTATTTGCTTAGATGTTAATCTTTCCCATCATTGCCAGCTACTGTAGTGTAGGGTCCAGGTATTTCTTGCTAGGAAGCATTCAATAAATATTGCTTGAAAGAATTAACTGCTTCCCCTAATGTTTTACTTTGATAGCAAGCTCCTTTGTATTGCAATTTTAAAACTTGTTTCCACTCTCCTCATTTTTCCTCTAGGGGTTCTCAAACACTATTCAAATACTCTTCCTAATTGTGCTAATAGTTCAGTTTATAAAGCCTGCCATTCCAGTGTAGAAATCAGAGATTTCACTTTCCCTGCCTGCGGTACCTACAGATGTTATCTTGCTACTTGGGCTCCACTAATTAGATACACTTAAGTGAAATTTAGATGTAACAATCAACAGTGTGAAGAAATGGGCACCACATGGAATCCATTCTTCATATAAGACTTAGGGCAGCAATGCCAAGGATCTATTATCCAATTCCCATTGGAAGCAGTGTCTTCTGGACTGCTTGTGCCCAGTTGTGGAATTTCCACTGGAGAACCACCACAGTGTGTGGTGAGTACTCTGCAGTTCCTAATTCTGAGACTAAAAATCTGGTCTTCTGGGAGATCCTTTGAGTTACCAGATGTCCTTAAATAAATTACTTTCTGTTTAAACAAGTTAAAGTGGGTGTTCATTTGTGCAGCTATGAGCTCCGATAGATTTATCTCCTTATCTTGAGTTGTACCTTTCCAGCTGCTTTTGCAGAATCTTCTCCCTATACTTGGAACTTAATTATATTTGTTCGTTTAGTCACTCAAGAAATATCAATTTAGTACCTATAAATGTCAGATACCAGGAACTCTTCAAAGGACTAAACAGAAACACTGCCTTCATGTGTTGATCATATTGTGGGCTGAGAGAGAAAATAATATTTCCTGCGTGATCATTGTACAGAGGAAAATATAAGTAGAGCACATGAGTACTCAGGAACTGGTGGCATAAGGATGCTATTTAAGGTATGATATGCATGGAAGACTTCTCTTATTTGGGACATTTGATGAGAAACCTAAGGCTCCAAAATATTCTGTGACCTTCTGGAGGAGGCACACTGTAGACAGTGTAAACAGTAAGTAAAAAGGCTCTGACGTGTCAGTCTGAGTCATGTGCTTAGAAAACACAACAGCGTGAGATAGGGAGGAACTGCCTGAAACAGCCCAAGCTTTGTTCCTGTCCATGTTAAGGAATGTACCATTTTGAGTCAGGAAGGAACTGCCCAGATCAGTCAAGGTTTTGTTTCTCTCCCCCCTGGAAGCAGGATGTACTTGAAAGTTTTGCACAGCAAGTCATATGGCCCATAAGGCATATAACCCAGATTGGGTAGGCTGCCTTTCAGAGTCCTTCAGCTGTAGTGTAAGTGGAGGCACATGCACTGTCTGTGCTACTCAGCTTTCTTGAGCCTTGGGGGAATGGCTCACAAACAAATCGTCTTACCTTTTCCCTTGCAGCCATGTGCACATAGTAAACTTGCCTCATACAACCTATGGCATGTAAGTGTGTTCTGTCTCACCAGACTCAGGTATTAGCAATGTTGCAGAGGAGGATGGTGTAGGTGGAAGCGCTCGACCCCTATTCCTGGTAGTTCGCCTAGTGATGATCTCTGTGCTTTATGCAGTGAGAGTATTTTCTTGTGACTGGTTATTAGTGAACGTGTTTTGGGAGGGCAGATAACACAGAGCCTCATAGGGCAATGTAAGTACTTAATGTGTAATGTGTTTGAAAGCCACTGGAGATTTTAAGCAGAGGAATAATATCTGGATTATATTTAAAACTATCACCGACTACTCCATGATAAATAGATTGAGAGGGCATGTGTTGGGTAAAGACATTGTTTAGTAAATAGCTTTAGAAGAAAAGAGATCAGAACACTGAGCGTTAGGCTTTTTCAGTCACAGAGAAAGAGAATGTAGAAAAGGAGACTGTACACGAGATAGGAGAAAACAAGAAAAAAGGTATCACAGAGGCGAAGTCATATGAAGATAAAATTTCAAGGAAGGAGAAGTCAACTATAGCAACTGACATGTCGAGAAGATGGGACAGAGAGGTGGGAATGTGGAAGTTATTGATAGCATAAACTTTAAATTCTCTTATTTTACTAACTTGAATCTATGATTTTCTACTACTTGATAATATCTACTTTACATGTCTTTTTCTGCTACCCATATTTGATAATTAGATGCTTCCAATTCAGATTGCTTTAGTGAAATGCAGACTCTTTCCCCAAATCGTACTGGATATTTCCACTTGAAGTTCAACATATTCCTCTCAAAAAATCATATCATGTAATCTCACCTAGATTCTATTACCTTAAGTGTCCTTTTCAGTTTGGAAGACAATTTAGAGTCAATGAAGCTGTTACAGGTAATTAGGCATAAGCAGAGCAGGAGAGGGCTATCCCCCACCCGCTAGAAATGTCGGTTGATGGTTCAGCAATTATCGCATTGTTTCTCTAAAAATGATAATTCGGCCACCAGGGAGAGACAATCTATTTTTTTTTTTTTTTTTTTTTGAGACGGAGTCTCGCTCTTGTCACCTAGACTGGAGTGCAATGGTGCAATCTCAGCTCACTGGCAACCTCCACCGCCTGGATTCAAGTGATACTCTTGTCTCAGCCTCCTGAGTAGCTGGAATTACAGGCATGCACCACCTTGCCCCACTAATTTTGTATTTTGAGTAGAGATGGGGTTTCTCCATGTTGGTCAGGCTGGTCTTGAACTCCCAACCTTAGGTGATCCGCCCGCCTCGGCCTCCCAGAGTGCTGGGGTTACAGGCATGAGACACTGTGCCCGGCCGAGATACCATCTCCTGATGGTCCACACCTGTTGGTATTAAAAGGGTTCATTGAATGCAAGCCCCAGGCAGCAGCAGCTTCTTGGGCATGAGTGTTAAGAGCCAAATAGTGAAGTATGACGTTCTGGGGCACATGGCACTGGAAAATGGAAAAAGGCCTCAGATGGGCATGCGTATAACTTTCTTAGGACACTGCGCCTGCTCAATGTGAAGGGTAAGGAAAGCACTGCTCCTGAGGAAAGCCAACGCTAGGGGAAGAATCATGGGAAAGAGAGGAGCGTTTCCCATGATTCCAGAATCAGGTTACAGGGGCTCCTTTTTCTCTCTTTGACCTTCAGGTGCCCACTTAGATCTCTTCCAAGGGTTCTTTCCTTTCTTTCCTATTCTAAAGTGTTTTTAATAAACTTCCACTCCTGCTCTCAAACTTGCCTTGATCTCTTTTTCCACTTGATGACCCTCAGTCGAATTCTTTCTTCTGAGGAGGCAAGGACTGAAGTTGCTACGGACCCATACAGATGGGCAGACAGTAACAGGGTAACTCAGATCTCTGCCACAAGTAACAAAACTACCATGATATCTAAGTCATATTAACTTTAGATCTTAAAAATCTGTCAACTTTTTTTAACACTCCATAATTCATGACCTTGCCATCTCTTGCTTGGGTTATTAATATATCCATATTTTCCATATCCATATTTCAGTCTTAAGCTTCATTTCTTTTTTCATATTTTCAAATCTCTTGTCATACTAATTATTCTAAATAGAAAATTTGTAATATGATATCCCTGTTCACAATAATTTATTGGCTTCCCATTATATCAGGATGAAAATTAACATGACAGGGCCTGGTATTCTTAATCTACTCTTGCCCCTTGCTTAAGTTTAATCTTCTGTCTGTGTATCCCTGAAACTTTGTTTCTTGAATTCTCATCTACTTCCATTTCCCTGAAAAGAAGCATGCCTTCTCTCATTTTCATTGCTTTTCCTCATTCAGCTTTCTCTAACTGGACTATTTTTATGTATTTGCCTAAATGGCACTGGGGCAATATACTGCTTCTCTTAATATGTTTGGAAGTATAACAAATTGAGACAAATCTTAACTAATTTCTAAAACATCAGACTAAATTTTGGCTAACATATTGGGCTATAACAGTGGTTCCAACATGCAGGCCCTTAAATGTGCCATTTCTCTGCATGACTGAACGTTGAACAAAAGGTGTTTATGTTGCCTTTATTCATTTCACAGAAAGGATTTAATTGATTTTAATTCTCTGTGGGAAACACAATTAAGCTTACTAAATTCTTAGTTCTGAAAACAACAAAGACATTGGGAAATGGATTTGTATATGCAGAACATAAAAATTTTCGTCTTTCAATCATGTGGTAGTACATAAATATATGTGCCTTTATATGAAAATTATTGTAGCATAACTCTCAGAATCTTAGCGGTTTATTTTATAGAAAACACATACTAGTAAATTCCTCTTGAATATCACAAAGAAAGTATTGTTTAACAGTCTTTGTGGCAAGTCAACATTTAGAAAGACAATTGAGCAGAAAAGTATTACATAGATTTTTTTCAGAGTGCCCTTTAATCCTGAGAAAATGAACACTGAGTAACAGAAATTATTATAACTGAGATATGAAAATGTTCAAAAATTGTATGAACTCTTGACAGGTTACCTAATTTAGGAATCAAAGTATATTATTATACGTAATTATCTCAAATAGTTATGATTCCAAAAATATGCATCAGGTAAATTTTACACATTCGATAAGCAAACTTTTTCATAGAATTTCTATGCTCTAGCATAAGAGTAAACATTAACATTTAGAAAAACATAGCATATAGTAAAATCCCAGTTTGTCTTTTTTAGCTAAGTACACCAAGTATTAAAAGCAAAGTGGCAGTTGCTTTTTCAGGAAAATAAACTTGCAAAATTATTTTTTTAATAAGATAATGAAATTGCTTTAGAAAGCAGTTTTCTCCGTATGTCTCTAAAAATTAGCTTTGATAGATATCCATGTACTGATTTCATACGACACCTGTGATCTATGAACGTTATCTTTTTGTAAAATTTTGATAGGTTTTATAAAAATTGCCAAATGAAAATATCAAATTGCTTAAAAATGACATACATATTAACTGATTTGATAAATTTTATGTAGGAGCCATATGTCTTCTTCAGAACTGCGGATTGACTATCTTCATATATCCCTTGACATATGAAGGATATAAATTTAATTTTAGATCCGGCGTGTGTCAGAAATTTAATTTTAGGCCTGCCGTGGTGGCTCACGCCTGTAATCGCAGCACTTTGGGAGGCCGAGGCGGGCGGATCACAAGGTCAGAAGATCAAGACCATTCTGGCTAACATGATGAAACCCTGTCTCTACTAAAAATACAAAAAAAGATTAGCAGGGCGCGGTGGTGGGTGCCTGTGGTCCCAGCTACTCGGGACGCTGAGGCAGGAGAATGGTGTGAACCCGGGAGGCGGAGCGGGAGGCGGAGCTTGCAGTGAGCCGAGATCCCACCACTGCACTCCAACCTGGGTGACAGAGAGAGACTCTGCCTCAAAAAAAAAAAAAAGAATCGGGCGGAGCAAGATGGCTGAATAGGAACAGCTCCAGTCTCCAACTCACAGCGTGAGCGACACAGAAGACCGGTGATTTCTGCATTTTCAACTGAGGTACTGGGGTCATCTCACTAGGGAGTGCTGGACAATGGGTGCTGGTCAGCTGCTGCAGCCCGACCAGCAAGAGCTAAAGCAGGGCGAGGCATTGCCTCACCTGGGAAGCGCAAGGGGGAAGGGAATCCCTTTTCCTAGCCAGGGGAACTGAGACACACAATACCTGGAAAATCGGGTAACTCCCACC
>NW_012109774.1:22070-49498 GCF_000951045.1 Mandrillus leucophaeus | reverse complement strand
TGGCACAAATATACATATGTAACAAACCTGCACGTTATGCACTTGTACCCTAGAACTTAAAGTATAATAATAAATAAATAAGTAAAAAAAAAAAAAAGAAATTTTAGTGTTTTGAAAAATTTAGCATACTTGTAAGCATGATAAAGGAGTGATAAATAGAACTTCAGAAATGGCTTATTTTCAACTTTAATGAGTTTATTGAGATGTGATTCATATAGCCTAGAATTCATCTATTAAAGTGTACAATGTCTTACCTATAGTCACAAGGTTGTGCAATCATCATCACAGTCTCATTTTAGAACACTGTCATATCTCCAAAAGGAAATCTTATAAACATTAGTAAGTAGTCACTCTCTATCCTGCTTCCACCTCCCAGCAGCTACTAATTTACATCCTGACTTTATGTATTTGCCTATTTGATGTTTCAAATAAATGGAATTATGCCATATGTTTCCTTTTGTATCTGACTTCTTTCATTTAGCTTAAGGCTTTTGTTAATCCATGTTTTTGCAAATATTGGTAGGATAGTCCTTTTTTATATTTAAATGATATTTCATTGTATGGACATACAACATTTGTTTACTTATTGATTAATGAACATTTGAGTTATGACAGTTTTGGCCATTATAATTTATGCTGCCATAAACATTTATGTACAGGTTTTGTGTGGACATGTGCAAATATCTCTTGATTATATAGTTAGAAGTAAAATTGCTGGGTAATATGATACCTCTGTGTTTAATCATTTGGGGACCGGTCAGACTGTTTTCCAAAGTTACTGTACCACTTCACATTCCCACCAGAAAAGGGTGAGGATTGTCCATACTTGTTATAAATTGTCTTTTTGCTTATAGCAATTCTAGTGTTTGGGAAGTGGTATGTCATTTTAGTTTTGATTTGAATTTACCTGATGAGCAATGCAGTTGAGCAACTTAATTTCTACAAATGCACGAATTCATCAAATCTCCTTCTGGTATTGATTTATTTGGCTTTCACTGTTGACTATGATGTGTCTGGGTGTGAATGTCCTTGAGTTTATTCTACTTGGAGATTCTATTACCTGTTTTTTTTGTTGTTATTTGTTTGCTTGTTTTTTCTGTGCGTGGGTTACACTTTGTTTCTTTACATGTCCTCAGTTTTTCTTGCTGCTAAAAATTGGATATATTAGATAAAATATTGCAATAATACTCGATAATGATGTCTTCCTATAAGTTGCTGTTTATGTTCTTTGTTTGGTTATCTATTTGTCTGGAGGCTTGGCTATACAAATTCTGTAGTGTACATCCCCTGCAGTGTTCCGCCTCTCATGTACCTGCTCTGTTTCCTTTTTTCTCCCTCTGTCATTTATTCCAGCTACCTAGAAATTGTCCCTGGGTTGACATAAGCATTTACTGGTCAAAAGTTGTTGTTAAGGTACTTTACCTCATTAGATTTTTACTCTTCACTAGTGGATGTTTGTGTGGCTTGAGGGCCACACAAACAGCTCTGGTAGTTGATTTTTTCCCCACATTTCCCTATAAATAGAGGTTTGGATGTTTGCTCTATGATCACTTCTAAACTTGCAAAGTCTTGGGCATGCACACAGTCTTCCAGACTGTAGGGGATAGGTATAATTTAATTTTTATTCTCACTTAATAGAATGCCTCCTGCTGATAGCAGCAGAAGGAAGACAAATCGCCAGGCAGAAAGGGGCAGGTGCCCAGTGAAACCCGACCTTCAAGCCAAAGACAGTCTGAAGTCTGAAAACTGGGCTGCTAGTTCTGGTTGCAGTCTGTGACCCAGAGTGAGAACTTCCTTGATGCCTTTTAGCCAACTGAATGGTGCTTTTTCCAGGCCTGCCCATGGACCAATCAGCGTGCACACCCCCATTCTGAACCCATAGAAACCCCAGACTCAGTCACACTTAGGGACTTTCTGGCTTCACGCTGGGGTAGGGGCAACCCATCTTGGGTCCCCTCTCCTGTAGAGAGCTGTTCTGTGGCTCAGTAAGACTCTTCTCTACTTTGCTCACTCTCCAGTTGTCCTGTAACACCATTCTTCTCGGATTCAGGACAAGAACCCGGAACCATAGGTGCGAACACAGCTGTAACACGGTAGCCCTTCCACATGACAGGAAGCAGTGGTAAGGCCGGTAAAGCACAGAAGCCATGGGGCTGAGTGGGGCAGTGGGACCAAATGAGCTGTGACGCAAACCAGCTAAAACACATTCCTGGCCTGCCTGCCTGGCTGCTGGCCGTGACACGCTCCTATTTGCCAGACTTAGAGAGAAGAGCTGTGACCCTTCTGGGCGCCTAGATCTTGGGACTCCCCGAGCCAGAGATATGAAACGGTGTAACGCCTCTTGGGGCTCCACCATTGCTGGTCTCTCTGAATCTTCGGACACCACTGCATTCCCCTAGTCCAGACAGCGGCACCCAAGGCAGAAGACACTGGAGGCACAGTTGGTCCAGCTACAGTCTCGCTTGGAGCTTATGCCTGTGCCAGTGCCTGGAGCTGCCCGTCCCACTGCAGAAGACAGTGCGTCTGGCTTCGCGTAGTGGCCGGACCCTGTGCTCCCTCGCTTACACATCCCTCATGGCTCCATGCCGGGCTCACCCGCGGGGAAGTGTGGGATCTGGGCTGGTAGCACGAACCAAGCACAGCCTGCCAGGCTGAGTGAGTGGAGCCAGCCCAGCTGTCGTGAGCAAAACTTAAACAGAGGAGCCAGTGGCCAAAGAGACTTCCAGCTGGTAAAGCGGCACTGAAACAGTCCTATGTAGCTAGGTTAGTGCAGCTTATTTTTCACTCAGTGTTTTGTCAAAGGTTGCATTTAAGTGCCTTGTATTACTAGATTTCCACCTTATGTTGATGGGTCTGTGTACAGCTTCGTGAATGCTTTCAACACTGTCTCATGTCTTTCTCTACTTACTCCTGAGTGGGTGCAACCTAGAGCATGTGAATGGTCTTTCTGAAACACAGAGTCAGTCTGGTTCTCAGGAAGCCTCTTTTAGGCTGTCTTTTTTTCCTGGTTCCATTAAATATATGACTGTTTTGCCATTTTGCACGTATGTTGGAGCTACTAGCCTCCTCTTAAACACTCTCCACCAAGATCTTAATCATTTTTGACAATTCTTTTGGCATGTGGTTCCATACTCTGTTCCAAATAAAATCAGTCTCCATGGGCAATACTACTAACTTTTCCATTGTTCATTTCGTTTGGTTTGTAAATTGAGACTTGGGAACATTGAAATTAAAGACAATAATGATTTCTAAGTAGAGATTAATCCCCTTACTACCAGAAACCTTTCCCCAAATACATGTCCTGGAGCACATGTAAGGAAATTTCCCTAGTACAGACTAACCAGTAAGGATTGTCTTATATTAATAATTAAAGATAATTATTTAATATTATAGATTCAAATTTATTTAATCCTGGTTCACGTACACAAGTGTTGCTTCAGAAACATTGGACTTTAATTATCAGTTTTCTGATGTTTCTCGTTTGAATTTGAAACTGACCCAATAGTCCCATAGATTGGTCTTTTGGATAAACATAGAAATTGACCTTTCTGTTCTTAAAGCTTGAAATTTATATTTGTTTTATCTGAGTTCCTTCCTCAAGAAAGAACCTTCAGGCCTCTTAAAAAAAAAAAAAAAAAAAAAATGTATCAAAGAATTGAAACTCACCAGATCACCACATCCAGATAATGAGACTTCAGACCCCTCATTCATCATGATTGCTTCTTTGTCCCTTCCTAATTCCTGTTTTCTTATAGTGTTGCATTTCTCCCCTGATATATAAACTCCTGGTTTTAGTGGTTCAGGGAGATGGATTTGAGATTGCGCTCCCATCTCTTCAGCTGTAGCACCCGATTAAGGCCTTCTTACTTAGCAATACTTGATTGAATTCCTGTGTGGTGAGTAGCAGGGCCTAGACTAAACCCCTAGTGTTTTGATAACAAATTGAGTTGCTATATAGTAAATTATCTATTAGAAATTAATATTCTTAACACGCATTTCTCTGGGATGAAGTTTTATCGAATACATTTCTTTAATTCAAACTTTATAAATATTTTTTCAGCTAAAAAATCCACAAATTACAAAGTGTTCAAATAGGTGACAATCTTCAGAAGAGATAAACATGCTCATTGGTACATATCTTAATAAATAATTAGAGATTGATCCTTGAAATATTATACTTACATGTATCTCTCCCATTTAATCTATTAGCAAATTCTGTCCATGCCGAATATGGCTCAAATAAATCTACTTTCCTTCATCCCAATTGCCACCACCTAATTCTAAGCCAATGTCAGTTCTATCCTTGAAACTACAGTCTCCTTCCACCCTTACTTAGCACCAATAAAACCTTCACTCAGTAGTCAGAGGGAACTTTTAAAAATAAAAATATAATGCAAAGAAATTGAAATCAATATATCACAGTGATACCTGCATGTCCATGGTCACTGCAGCATTATTTACAATAGTCAAAATATGAAATCAAAATGCATGCTCAACAACAGACAAATGGATAAAGAAAATGTGTTTTATAAACCTGATGGAATGTTATTCAGCGTTTAAAAAGAAAGGAATTATGTTATTTTTGACAACGTGGATGAATCTGGAGAACATCAAGTGAAATAAGTCAGACATAGAAAGACAAATACCACATGATCTTACTTACATACGGAGCCTTAAACAATCAAACTCACAGAAGTAGAGTAAAATATTGGTTATGAGAGGGTGGAGGCAGGAGAAGAAATGGGAAAATGTTTGTCAAAGGGTATAAAGTTTCAGTTAGTCAGGAAGAATATGTTTTTAAGATCTATTGCACAACATGGTTGACTATATTAATGATGCATTGTATATTCAAAATTGCTAAGAGATTAAATGTCAAATATCTCACCACAAAAAAATAAGTGAAGTGATGTATATGCTAATTAGATTTATTTAATCATTCCAGGTTGTATCACATTGTATCCCATAAATACATGCAATTATTCTGTGTCAATTAAATGTAATAAAACAAAATAAAAATGTTTTGTTATTTTCTCTATTGAGCGTTTTGTATTGTTTTCCTTTATTTTACTAATGTGTTCAATAGTCATATGATAAAAATAAAGTCAGGTCTCATCAGATAAACATTTTCAGGTGGATTAATTATCTAAATTTATACACGAAAACCTGTATTTAAAAGTATAAAATATAGAAACATATACAAATATAGATATAGAAACGTATTACATGTATTTAGGTATACACACACACACATATATACATTCAATTCTGTATTTTGTTACATCACGTGTTTAGGAAGTAACACCTTTCTAGTACTAAAACATTTTTGTCATAAGCAACTAGAACTTCATATTATCAAAACATGTAATGTTTCCTCTTGGTCCACCGCCACTCCCAATTTTATTACCTTACCTACAGATAATTATATTATGTGTACATATTTATATAAATGTTTTTTGTGCATTGAATATATTGTTTTACAATTTACTGTTTAGCTCTCTATGATTTGATTTTATTTTTTATAAAAGTTTACATAACTACCTTATCTCTTATAATTGATAATTTAATCCCCATATTAATGGCTACTTTATCATTATGTTTTCTATTTCATGCAATAATAAAATGACGTATGTCAGATAGATTGCAAATTGCTTAATGCATTGTCTGATCTTCTTATTCTTTAGTAAGAGAACTTCATGTTTTCGGGGTAGCAATTGACCCAAGTAAAAGACAAAATTTTATACTTTGCTGCTAGTTTGGACCATTTAACTAAAAACTGGTAAATAAATATGCCAATTTTATAGTACTTTCAGGAATCATTCTTAAGGAAATAGTGTTTCATCTTCCTTCTTTCCTTCTATTACCTGCTGGCTGTAATACATATGCAATCACATACAAAAGCAGTAATATGAAGGAACTTGGACCCTCGTTAATTGTGGAAATGCAATGCAAGCAAAGACCCAGATGCTGAGTAATAGCTTTAAAAGCTACCTGCCTAGACCTTTGTTTTGCATTGGCAAACAATTTTGGCAAACTGTTGCATTTTATGCTTTGGAAGGCAAACTGCAGGCTAGCTAAGGTGGTGTTATTACATGGAATTGTAAAGGGAGTCACAGGATCACTTCATGATTGCTGCTTGTTGCTTTTGGTAAAATACTGCAAAATGGTTATGGACTCAACGTAAGAGAAGCCTATCTTTAAGCAGAAATAAGACTCCCTTATACTGCAGATTTCTAGGTTAAAAAGTCAACAGCTTCTGTCCTAGATGTGATGTGTATTTATGCATGGTAGAAAGATAGATGGGTGTATAGATAGATGATAGATAGATAGATAGATAGATAGATAGACAAATTTTCTAGGGCTGATATAATAAATTACCACAAACTTGGTGGCTTGAAACAAAACATAATAATTATCTCATAGTTATGGAAGCTAGCAGTTTAAAATAAAAGTGTTAGGGTGAGTACTTGATGGAGACATTGAGGGAGTATCTGTTCCATGTTTCTCTTCTGATTTCTGGTAGCTACTGGCAATCCATGGCATTTATTGGCTTGTAGCTGAAATCATACCACTCTACTTCCATTATCACATAAACTTTATTTTTCCTTGTGTTTCTCTCTGTCTTCATATGGGCTTCTTAAAAAGATGCCATCATTAGATTTAAGACTCACCCTAATCCAGTATGACCACATCTTAACAAATAATATCTGCCAGATATCCTCTATTTCCAAATAAGAGTATTTTCTGAGATTTCCTATGATCATGAATTTTGGAAGGATGCTGCTAAGCACAGTAAAGATAGATGATAGATAGCAGGGCCATAGATTTAATAGTAATAGTTTACTGAAATACTATTACTCTGCTGCAAAGAGGCAATTTAGGGTGTTGTTTTTCTATCCAAGCTCATTATTTCAGACGGCCTCAATTTTCAGAGAGGTGCAGATGGGAAATGCACAGATACAGGAAACATAAAATACTTTAATCTTAAATAATCTGTTTACATAAGCTCTTTGCCTATGGTTGCTTGCATTTGGGACTGGAAGCAAATAAATCAGAAGTCTACTATATGCACATACCTGTCTTGAAAAAATAGCCATTGGCAGTTATATCCCTAAAGAAAGTCTAGGTCCTTAAAACTACACCACCAGAAAGCAGTCTAACATAATTGAGCAATCACGAAGAAGGAGAAAGTCTTCATTACTCATCTCACTAATGCCAATGGAGGACAGGGGAAACAAATTTAGAGAAGACACAGATACAGAACATGGAGGTCTATGAAGAAAGCTGGGTTTATCCTGGCATACAAACTTCCCAAGGAGCAGAGCTGTAGATATTTATTCCATTTGTTATTTCCAGATCATGGCATTTTGGAATAGAGGTGCATACCTGCAGGGGACAGTCAGGCTCCAATTCCAAAGATAACTTCTGCTTGTCTACTACTTGAGCAGACTTATTCAAAATATAAAACAAGGCAACAAGTAATGTCATGCACGGTTGATGGATGCATTTTAGTGGATTTCTTGTATCAGATTAAGGAGGGAAGATATTCAGTGTTACACAAGTTCCCTCATAAGCATAAAACATCTGTAACTTCCAAAATAGCTAATAATCACAAGCATGGTTATTTTCTATGTTAATGATGATGTCCTTAGTATTATCTGCTAACTCAATAAACACACACATTAAACAACCCTGTCAAAGTAGCTGTTAAAAATAAAGATTGCCATTTTCCATGTGAATAATCACGACCTTAGTTTTATATATACCTCATTATTTCTGATAATTTTACACCCTAATGTTTAGAGTTATTAAACTATGACAGATTATTTGGGGCTAGAATACTACATGCTATGAACTACATAACAGGTGAGTCCTGCCAGGGCTAATTACAGGAAGTTCTGGTGTCATCGGCTAATGTTTCTCTTGGAAAAAAAAAAGAAAAAACTGATTTTTATATTGTCCATCAATGTTCACTGTTTTATACTTATTATAAGCAAGTATTAAATATAATATTCTGAATCACATTTATTTTATTCTCAATAGGCTTTTTAAATTAAAACTATATAAGGGATTATGGGAAGAAAAACCTAGAAATAACTTAAAAAACTAATTATGTGACAAATATATAACACTTTGTACACTTAAGAGTGTACAACTTACAGTGTATAACTGCATTATAACACTTAGAGTGTATAACTGTATTAACTTGATGATGATTATGTACGATTTTTCTCAAAATGTAACTTTGAAGCAGAATGTACTACATTTTAGTAAAACACTGAGAAAAAATAAGCTAGAATATATAATTTTGATAAATTCTAAAAAAATTAATTTCTTAAATAATGGATCTGTTATTATTATAAAATATATAAAATAACTAGTTTGTTAAGGTTTTATATTACTTGCGCAGAATGCAAGGTTAGATACAGTTGCTTTATAGAGGTCACCACAACAACCACAATGGAAATAGAAACTTACTCACAAATAAGTACTGAAGAGGTCAGGGACGGCAGGATGTATCATAGAAGAAAGATATAAATATATTGTTTCAGATAAAGAAAAAGGAAAATAAGGAATGTATTGATCAAAGAGGTTATGAAAAGCTTTTTTTTAAGAGTTGTCCATGGTCACCTTTCAGTCCCATCTTGTGGAACCGGTTACCTATAATCCACCAAGGACAGCTTCAATTACATTAAAATAAATGTATAAAAAATTAACGACAATTTTCTTATAAACTTAAGTAGATTATAGAAAAATATTTTCTCACTTTATCTCCTACATTATTAAAGGAAACCTATATTAATAAGTTAATATAAGCCTATATTGATAAATTTGAAATCGTCAGAAAACTTTAAGGAATACAAACATAATTTATGAACATTAAAGATCAAAGTACATTTACATGTTGATTTAGAAATGAGCCTCCTGGCTGGGCATGGTGGCTCACGCCTGTAACTTCAACACTTTGGAAGGCCAAGTCAAGTAGATTGCTTGAGGACAGGAGTTCAAGACTAGCCTGGGAAAAATAGTGAAACCCTTTGTCTACAAAAAATACAAAAATTATCCAAGTATGGTTGTGTGTGCCTATAGCTACTCGGGAGGCTAAGGTGGGAGGATGGCTTGAGCCTGCGAGACAGAGGTTGCAATGAGTGGAGATGGTGCCACTGCACTGCAACCTGGGTGACAGAGTGAGACTTTGTCTCAAAAAAGAAAAGAAACATGGGCCTCCTTCAAATGCACCAAGTTCATTCACCTGAAGTTCCCTTAGAATTGTAAAAGAATTACTATAACATTGAGAGGCGACAATCTGCTAGCAACCCTCACTCTCAGTGCCTCCTCGGCCTCCGCTACACTCTGGCGGCGCTTGAGGAGCCCTTCATCTCGCCATGGCACCGTGGGAGCCCCTCTATGGACTGGTAGAGGCCGGAGTCGCCTACCTCTGCTTGCGGGGAGATGTGGAGGGCGAGGCGCGGGCGGGAACCGGGGCTGCCAGTGGTGCTGGCTGGCCAGTGCAAGTTCCAGCGGGGGCGGGCTCGGGCTCAGCGGCCCCGCACATGGAGCGGGCGGCCAGGGCTGCCCGCTGAGGGCAGTGAGGGGTTTAGCACCAGGGCCAGCTGCGGAGGTTGCGCTGGGTCCCCCTGCAGTGCCCACCCGCTGGCACTACACTCAAATTCTTAGCTGCCTCCCCACTGGGCAGGGCTTAGGACCTGCAGCCCACCATGTGTGAGCTCCCCGCCTGCGGTGGGCTCCGGCGCTGCCCCAACCTCCCCAACAGGCGCTCCCCCGGGCTCCGTGTTGCCTGGTCCCATGGACAGCCCTAGGGCTGATGAGTGCCGGCGCGGCTGGGGACCGGCGGGCAGCTGGGCCTGCAGCCCCTGTGCAGAATCCACTACGTGAAGCCAGCTGGGCTCCTGAGCCAGGTGGGGACTTGGAGGACTTTTATATCTAGCCAGAGGATTGTATGTGCACCAATCATCACTCTGTGTCTAGCTCAAGGTTTGTAAATACACCAATCAGTACTCTGTGTCTAGCTCAAGGTTTGTAAATACACCAATCGGTACTCTATTTAGCTAACTCTGTGTCTAGCTAACCTGGTGGCGACTTGGAGAACTTTTCTGTCTAGCACTGTGTCTAGCAAAAGAGTTGTAAACGCACCAATCAGCACTCTGTCGAAATGAACCAATCAGCTCTCTGTAAAATGGAGCAATCAGCTCTCTGTAAAATGAACCAATCAGCAGGATGTGGGTGGGGTCCGATAAGGGAATAAAAGCAGGCTGCCAGACCCAACATTGGTAACGTGCTCCGGTCCCCCTTCCCCGATTTGTTCTTTTGCTCTTTGCACTAAATTTTGCTGTTGCTGAGTGTTGGGGCGGAGGCTGCCTCTGTGAGCTGTAACACTCACCAGGAAGGTCTGTAGCTTCACTCCTGAAATCAAGGAGACCACAAACCCACCGGGAAAAATGAATAACTCCAGATGCGCTGTGTCTAAGAGTTGTAACACCTGCCATGAAGGTCTGCAGCTTCACTCCTGACAGCGAGACCATGAACCCACTGGAAGGAAGAAGCTTCAGACACATCTGAATGTCTAAGGGAACAGACTCCTGACATACCATCTTTCAGAACTGTAACACTGGGAGGGTCCCCGGCTTCATTCTTGAAATCTGTGAGGCCAAGCACCTACCAATTCTGGACACAACATCACTCAATAAATTTCCCCAGATTTTATATCCTGATATTATTTTTGTTGACACTGATATAAATAAGTTATTCCCAGAGTGAGAGTTCACTTCTTGTTTCCAGATTCTGAAATAGAACAAAACTAAATCTTGAATGTGACAAGGAGTGCAAAATGAAGTACCTGACTTTGAATAACAAAGTTCTGAAAATATAGGAAACAAGTTTTTGTTGTTGTTGTTCTGTTGTTTTGTTTTGTTTTGTTTTGCAACAGAGTCTTGTTCTGTTCATCAGGCAGGAGTGCAATGGTGCCAGGTCTCACTGCAATCTCCGCCTCCGGGGTTCAAGCGAATCTTCGCCCCTCAGCCTCCCGAGTAGCTGGGATTAGAGGCATGCACCACCAAGCTTGGTTAATTTTTGTATTTTTAGTACAGACAGGTTTTTGCCATGTTGGCCAGGCTGGTCTGCAACTGCTGACTGCAGGTGATCCGCCCACATCCGCCTTCCAAAGTGCTGGGATTATAGGCTGGAGCCACGGTGCCTGGCCTAATTTTTTTTTTTCTTAAATTGAAAACAAACCTGAATTATCATGGTTTTATGAATTAAGTTAGTACTCATATTTCTCAATTGTATTTTCAGTTTTTGAATACCATCCATAAATATAAATTAGGTAATACTATTCTATTATGGTAAGTTATACTGCATCTATATGAGACCTACAGTGCTTAGGATCATAAACTCTAAGCAAATTTTTTAAAACTTTTATTGTATCACTAATTTTATAATTACAAAAGCAGTAATTATAGAGTATACAAATAGAGTATATACCACATATATACTGTAATTAATTTAATATTATTTAATAGTTAACTTACATATTTAATATGTATCATTAAAAGTTATCTGAAAATAATTTGCATCTTAAAATAATTCAGTAGATCTTGATCTTACAGTAACTTGAAAGAATTTGTATCAAACAATACACTTCAGTAAATGTTTCAAAAGTCCTGCGATCTCGTAGTGAAAAATTATTCAAGGTAATGCATATATATCTTTTTCACCCAAATGTGCAAAGTTATTCAATATAAATACGTGAATAACAGCATTTGAAAAATATAAGGATATGCGAAGCTATTACATATGTAGATGATACTTCGTAGTCTCGTGTAGAGTATTTCAGAGAGTTGCTAATATATTTAAAACTTTAATTTTGTGATTCTGAAAAGAAAAATGAAATCAATTTTTGAAGCCAATTAAGTTCATTCAGTTTTATTCTGTCGAAAACTATAGTTTCTAATGATTTTGAATTGTTCTGAGTAACTTTTAAAAAAAATGTATTAACACAGGTATGTCTATATATGATGTAAGTAATATGGACGTGTGTATTTTCACAGATATATTATCTCATTGAAAATTTATATATAGGCATAACACTGATTTATTGTGTACCTCTTAAAATTTAAAAATTCTCTTTGCTTTCTTCTTATAATTTTTAAATATATTGTGCCTACAAAATGTCTTATTTATAAACTAATGGCATAATTATAAAATAAACTCTTGACCCATTATCCAACTTAAGTGCTAGAAAACCAAGAATACTTTTCATCTACCCCTATGCTCCTACTTTATGTTAAAGTAAGTATGTTATGTTAAAGTAGGAGCATACTTCCTCTCGCCTCCCCTGACAGGTAAGCTTTATTTTAAAATTCATTGTATCAGTCAGCTTTCCTTGAGCAAGAAATCAGCACAACATTTAAATGGCAAATATTAAGCATTTATTTCTTACTCATAATTCCGTGGAGGGGATGGTGTGGCTCTGATTTAATCTAAAATCTAGGTCTCTCCCATACTTGTCATTTCTAGGGCTTTTGGAAAATGTCAGAAGGAAAAAATGCAAAATAGCACACTGGCATTCCTGCCCGCAATCCCATTGGCCAAAAAAGTTTTGTGGCCAAAGCCAATGTCACAGGCATATGCCATGGAGATAGTGTTTGAGGGGAGGTGAATATTTGTTGAACAATAATCTAATCTATTACAACTGTGCTTATCATTTATTTTGATTTTCTTTTTCCAAATTGTGAGCATTTACTTATGGCCTTAAATTTCAAAAGGAGAGAAGAGAAAACCTCACAGTTTTTTTGGTATGTGAAGCCAGAGGAGTCAGTTGTACCTTTCTAATTATTAATTTATTTAATATTTATTAAGTAGCACATATGTTCCAGGTATACATCCATTTTTCTCTTCCCAAGAAGTTTCATAATTTAAGATTTCATTTTATTGCTTTCAGACTTCCATTCTGAATATAAAATACTTAAAGGAAATTACTATTTCTATGTGCCATAGCTGGTTGAAATTTGTATGTTTACTTGATAACAACAGTCATGAACATGTTAAAATATACAGTCAGTAAAGATGATGTTCTGTGAATTGTAACACATTTAAAATATTTCAATGAAATTAAGGTTGCAATAATTTGCAAAGAAAAACTCCATTAAACTGACTGAACTAATTTGTCAGTAGAAGGTTTATTTCCCCAAGAGAGCTTTCAAATATCAGCAATATAATTTTTTTACCACTTTATTTTGTAAAATGAAGTTTCAAGATGGTAGACTTTTTCTTACTTTGTGCTATTTAAAATGGAATACATTTTGTTTTGTTTTGAGAAAAGCATGAGAGTAAGCAGGGCTCCTCTTTTTGTACAGAACTTTTAAGTTTTCTAGAGATAAATTTCTCATGGTATCAGATATCTTAACAATGTGTCCAAATTTAGACATTTTTACTAATTACACAATAAAATCTGAGAAATCTAATTCTAACTGCTCTTTGTCTTTGTCTAACAAAGAATACTCAACAAGATTTATAAAGAATCACCTATGTGTTATTGTGTATCAGTTCCATGTCTAATAGAAAAGGATTTTTAAATTTCACATTGAAATGCCATGAAACAATTTTAAGCATGTTTCTTTTATCAGCCTAGATCTCACAATAATCTATGTAACTTATTTGAAAAACATAGACCAGTTAGTCTCCCTGACGTTATCATTATAAACATCTAAAATAGAAAATGAAGTGAGAAACTTGAGTTTTTGCAAAGCAGTAAAGCATATCATTAAACATATACCTTTAATTTATGACTGCCTTTAAGAAAGGACAATGATAGGACCAGAGGCATAATGGCATAATGCACACATCTTTTTTATCCATGTAATTTTCAAAGCTTCTTTTGGGATCCTACTGTCACAAAATCTTTGATATAAAGACAGGGAAAACAAAACTGGTTTAATAACTTCTATAATATTTAGGTTATATCACTATTCCTTGTTGGCAATATTTGGTATTGGGCAACACTTTTAGTTAAGCATTTAGTTAGGAGTCTTTTAAATCTCTCTCCACTCTAATCCCTGACCATGGGCCAGAGAAGCAAACTTTAGCACCCTAATAAAAGAAAGAGGACAGATGAGACAGAAAGAAGACAGAAAGTATTCCCAAAGCCTAGCTAACAAAAATGTGCTATAGCACTTATGATATTATTAATGAAAGAGGTTTTTTTAAATCAACAATGGTGAGAAAATAAACATATGAAGTTGGAATCATCTTTGCAATTCTTATAAAACACTTTTTCATTGTTTAGGTTGTGGATGATAGATCCAGAGCAAATAAATTGCATTGTTACATATTGCCATTGGAATATTCAATGTTTTTCTAAGATGAAATTAAAACTTCCAATTATAAAAGGACCTTCAGAGACTCTACATAATTACATGTTCTTTAAAGCCAGACACAGGAGGATCAGCTAGAGAAAAACCTATGCAGTCTTTAAAACATACTTATTTCCAACAAAAGGTAAAATTTGAAGAATGTGTAGAGGAAAGAACAGATATAATTTCCATGTATTTCTGAATCACTGTTTTTAAAAAAATATTTTAACAATCAAATTCACTCCTGTGGAAAAATTAAACAAATATCAATATAAGTCATTTGAATTCTTTGCTATATTAGATTGATACACTTCCTATTGAGATAATCAATGACTTGTCATGGAATTAATTATATCAAGTTAATTAGAAAAATGCAAGTGAGCTGTATCAAAAATTAATTACTTATTATTGAATTTGTAAAACCAGTATGATGTGGCACAGTCACATGCAAATTTCATAGCCTAAAGCCAGATATGCTCAATTATATTGTCATTAACAAATCAAAGTCACTTAACCTCATATTCTGTTAATTTTTTGTATGTTGATAACATATGATCATATGATTTAAATCAAACAAATAATGCAATTAAAATTGTAAAATTAATACACAATTACCATTATTAGCATACTTAAATGAATTATGATTAAACAATAATTGGAGTTGTAGTCAATTTTAGATTGTATATTATGTCTTAAAATTTTGTTTGTATCATGGCAGGCTTTAAAAAAAAAAGGTATATAGAAATATCCAGACAGGTTATATCTTTAATGCATTGCCTCTGAAAAATTTCCACAGAAAAACCTACTCCTAGAGGTGGAAGATTCTCTATTTTTAGAACTTTGGAGGAGACAAAATGGTTCCTCTATTTTAGTGCTGTTTCTGTTGTCAGAAATGTCTTCTCAGAACTCTGCTCATTTCAACTGCAGAAGAAAAGGTCAGAAAGGAATTCCCCAGTAACTCACTTCCACTGCTGCCTTTCCAATAACAATGAAACATAAATAGCAACAGGTAGAAGGGGTTTAACATGGAGACTGATAGAGGCAACATTTAATAAGTAAATTATGCTGAAACAAAATTCAGAAGAACTCTACAATTATGTTCAATCTGGTGCCCATATATTTCACTATTCAGATAGCAGATTGTCGTTTTGAAAAACGGAATGGGAGGAATCTAAGCTTCTAGGCATTTTGCCTAATTTTTCTTCGGCTCTCCCTCATTTCCTTTAAGCCTTAGACACATGACCACAGAGTCCAAACGTGGGGTATATTGAGCTGTAATTTACAATATTTGGAATGTGAGGAGCTGGAGATAACTTGAAAAATCTTAATACTAAGCAGCTGCTAGAGGCTATTAGAAGCATATTGGTGATGATCCAGATATTAATGATTTTAATAAAAAAGATCGTGGAGTACAAAATGCCAACCAGTTTCCCAGAGCACCGCACTGAAAAATGATGGACATAGAGAAACATTTGGTTAAGTCCCCAGTAGCAAAAAAAGGCTTCTGAAAAAACTGGACATTTTTAAAGACCATAGATGATGAATCGATCACATAAAAGTCAAAGACTCTAAGAGTACTTAGGAAATAGTGAATGTGCTATCTCTGATGGATTATGTAATGATTTAAAAAAACATACAAAGGTAAAGTAGGCATACTGAAATAATGACCAGAATGCATATCGAAGATAAAAGAAAGGTTGGGGCTAGCTGTGGGAAAGTGGAACCCTTCTCAAAGAAAAGTGGGATTTTTTTTTTAATTTGGGTGGCTACAATATAAGAATAACTTAGCTTAAGAAATGATAATGTCTTAATGATAAGCTTAGCTTTTTAATGAAAAAAGTTAATATGCTGCTATTATTTTAATAATATATTAAATTATATTGTATAATCATAATACAATGTAATTATGTTAATATTTTAAAAATATATTTATACATATAATAAAATATTTCATCATATCTATTTATAAATATATTTTATTAAATATTAATCAACTATATATATTTATATATTGATGATGTATATTCATTTTATTAAATGTTAATCAACAATCATATTGATAATTATTATACTCAGTTATTTTAAAGCCTCAATTACAAATGAGATTATTATATTGGACTCCAGAAAATATATTTATTTCTAAACACAGTAGGATCTATATGTTATTTCTAAACAGACTAGGTTATATACATATACATGTGTATGTGTATATATATACACACACATACATGTGTATATGTGTGTGTATATATATATATACACCTAATAAATGCTGCTTGATTTTTTGTTTCAATTTTTTTGAAAATAATATTTCACATTGCTATTTTAAATATTTAAATAAATATATGCTGAATTATTTTAAAGAATACCTCAAATAACTTTTTAAAGCTATAACATTGTATACACAACTTACATTTGACTAAAATTCAGTGAGATAAATGGGTTGATCCAATACATCAGACTATTTGAGTTTGAATTACTACTTGCCCACACCTTACCTCCATCTAACCTTGAGCATCTTATTTAATCTGTCATATCTCCTGAATACATGTGGATAATCATAGTACTTACATGATAGATTGGCGAGCATTTTTAGCACAATACCTGGCACTGGGTAGGGTTTCAATATTTTATAATAATTTCCATACAGGAACTGTAGCTATAGTACTAAATTATGAAGAAAATGTATAGAAAACAATTAAGTAGTAAATAGTTCTTCAGACCACATGTAAAACCAAACTATTCACTGTGATAATTCATTGCAAAGACAACTTGTCATTTCAGACAAAGTGATTGGTATGAAACTGAATTAAAAATTCTAAAATTTGGGATAGTCACGCTGTAAAAGTGAACTCTGCACAGTATTTGTGCAGATTTCAGGACAATGAGATTATTTTCCCACAACCTTTTTTAAAAACTATTTATTTATTTTACCAGCTTTATAAGATGTAATAAACAAAAATTGTATATATTTAAGGTATGCAATGTAATGTTTAGAAATGTATACATTATAGAATGAGCGTCACTCAAATTTATTCTAAATTGTAATCTTCATTAATTTAAAATTTTTAATATTACAGATAATTTCATGATGTTTCTCCTGGATAAATTGATGTTTCTCATTGTAAAAGCAGAAATATCTGTCTTTAAATGTTAAACAATAAATACAAATTAAGTATTAATTTACTTTTTCTCAAAAAGGAACTTAATGAACTTGTTGATGAGAGAAATTATCTATTTGGTTAAAATCATTGTAAAATAGGGCAGGTTTTTGATACCAAAGTATTCATTTCTTATGTACACTCTAAATATAAAACTGGTACCAGCAGTAATTATGAAAAGAGAATTAAATTGCAGGGTGCCATATGTAGTGACTTTTATAGTTGCATTCATATTGATTACATGTAATTTTTATAGCAGACCTCTTTTAACTTTACAAAAGAATATGGCAATTAGATGCTTTTACTTTACTACATGATATATGATCCAATAGAATTGCTATAGAAAAGCTGTCTGAATTTAAATGTGTATTTTCACTACATTTAAAAATATCCTTCTTGGTATTTTAAGTATTGTAGATACTTAAATCTACAGAAAGTGTAACATTGCTATTAGTTTTCATAATCACATCTTATTTTGTGGAAAAAAAACAATGATTTACAAACTTAAAGTTATGTTATTAAGGAATGCTTTCCATAGAACATCTGATATACTTATTATTAATATTGAATTTTAAAAATGACATCTGTATTGATGAAGATTGGCATTAGAAGTTTTGTAATAAAAGATCTTTGTACCTGTATAAATCACATGTATTTCTTTCTCTTTACTGCTTACTCTCTTGACATTTTATTATGTGAAAGTCATAGATACATACAATATCCTAGTTGAGAGAGTCCATTTTTAACTAAAAAATGTATATGTAAAAGATGCCTTTAAATAACAAATTTAAAGTTTTCGTTCTAATTTCTATGAAATTTTCAAGTTACTTTATATGTGAAATCATATCATAGATGATGATTTTATTTTATTCTGCATAAAAATCAAATATGTCAATCATGAAGAATAAAATAAACATTCCCACTCTGATGTTCACATTTGAAAATGAAGATTTTAGTTTTTTCATTCATGTTCCATTGGCTAACATGCATTCCAGAAATTTGATGGTACAAACTTAAAAGATGGCAGAAATACCTCTTAAATCTGCACGACTAACTTCACAAATTATAATGGTTCAACATTTAAAATACTTAAATTCTCCTTCAGTCACTGCATAATACATCTCCATGGTATTTCTTTAATATAAAAACAATTTATTCTAAACATAATTTCTTTTTGGAGCCTGAAACTTGCTATAAGAGGGATTTTGAAAATCAAGTGTCTCTATAAAGATATCATCCTAAAAAAAATTAAATGAACTGCACCACTAGCAACTATGGAACAACACACAGCTAATTGGGTTACATAAGAATCAAACCTCTGATGCTGGCCACAGCAACACATAGACAAAGAACAAAGATTCCCTCAGATGCTTGAACTCAGGGCATGCTGATGGTGAGCTATACTTACTGCCTTCCCCTGTTAAGGCAACACTAGTCTGTGTCTTTCACAGATTTAATAGAAAATGTTGGCATGTGATACAGAATTGGACAGAGTACTTTTAATTCTTATCCCACTAAAAATAGGAAGTGTCATCATAGTGCTGCCAAAGATGAACACAGAAACTTGCAAAAAGATGCCATAGGAGGCAAGATTATGTTTGTAGAATACTGGAAAGAATAAATTGAGTATCTGTGTCTTATTCCCACTTTGCTACCATCTAACTATATAATTCATGGACCATGATTATTCCCTAAAATTATATTGTTTACACAGTCATTAATATTTCTCCAAAATTTTCCATTCTCTAACCTTTATCCAAATCATGTATTAATATATTATCAACTACATGCATGTAAAAACCTCATTTCTTAAGTACAAGCAATCATTAAATATGGGTACAACTGACAATTGTGGAGAATTATTCCAAATATAGAATATTTGTATCGACAAAACATATAAATACCTGAACACATTCATAGGTTGGTAATCAAAACTAAATATTCACAGATTTAAATATTGTTTAGTAAGTTAAAGGGGATAATAATATCTATACTATAAGATTTATTGTGAGATTAAAATGAGCTAAGGTAAAAACTGTTGCACAAACTTAAACCACAATTTAATAATATCATAAGTATGATCATTTCTTATTGAAGTAGCCTTTAAACTCTCTGCATTTATGTTTTTCCAAAAATATTGCTTCTACTCTAGTTTCAATTTATGATGTCAGTAACGAAGAACACAGTAACAGCAGCAGCAAGAACAACAATAAACGTTTACTTTGCATGTGAATAACCCAAGGAATAAGTAGAACACATCTAAGGGGCAGACTGTTATTAGAACTTCTTCTTCCAGGTTGATTTATCCATTTAACAAATGCTTGTATATCACCTGCACCATAATAGCTTCAAAGGAAAAAGTATGAATAAGACGGAGAACCTACTTCATTCTTGAAATTTAAGGCCAATTAAGAAGACAGACATTGAATAAGTAATTTTAAGCATGAAGATTCACAGCCTCCACTGATAACTAATTGTAGGATCATAGGAAACTGTTGTACAATCAGAAATCGGTGTAAATATTTTTAGTACTGACAGACATCATTGGCTAGCTAAGGACAAGAATATTAGTTGACAATAAAGGTTAATTGTAAATAGAGAAGACACAGATTAGGATAGGTTGCTGCTTCACATATAATAAAAGTCAGAATTACTAAAGAAGTAATAAAGAAGTAATAAAGAAGTAATAAAGAAGTAATTGCAGGAAATATTTATGAGAATTTGTTCCACATATTCAGAGGAGCCCCTGAAAATATTCTGGAAGAACCCCAGAAGACCAGTTGTTCTAAAGTATCCTAGGCATATAACCTTGGTGGGATGCAAAGTTGTTAAGTACTACAACATATGTATTCCCTAGAGTGCTGGTTTGTGCCGCTATAACATAAAAGCACAGACTGGGTCATTCAAAAAGAAAAGACATTTATTTCTCCCAGTTCTGGAGGTTGGGAAGTCCAAGATGAGGTGCTGGCTGGCAAGTTGATTGGTGAAGACAAGGTCTCTGCTTCCAAGATGACACTTTGAAGACTGCATTCTCAAGAAGGAAGGAATGCTATGGCCTCATGGAACAGAAGGTGGAAGAACAAAACAGTGTGAACTCCCCTCATCAAGTCTTTTTATAAGGGTATCTAATCCCACCAATTACCTTGAGTCCACTCCTCCCAATACCATTGCATTGGGAATTAAATTTTAAAACAGATTTTGGAGGGGACAAAAACATTCAAACCTTTTCATCTGGGAATGAGGGGATCACATTTATAATTAGGGTAAGGCCTAAAAGGCTTCAATCAGGTGAAAAAAATAATGTCTGGTTTCTAATGGAGCTCCACTTGTGGTTTTTCTATTCTCAAAAAATAGAGAAGATTGTCTGCAGGAGAGGAAGGTGGAATCATTATTTTTCTTATTGACTACACTACTTTTCTATAACACAAATATGTTTTAGGCCAGGATAGGGAATGGAACCATTACTGAAATCCTGATTTCAGTTATAACTAAAGTTTAAATATTCCTGACTTAAACTATAACTCTAAAGAGGTTGTTAAGCATTTGACACTCATTTATGACTTATAACTTAAAAGGATAAAAGTTTCAATATATGATGGTACGTTCCCTCATGTTGAAAGTGACAAAAGTTAGAAAAAATATCATTCATATTTTGCCCAAGGTCATGCAGCTACCTCATCAGTCTAGTATAGGCATCTGAACTCAGTACAGGACTAATATTTCATAACATTAAATTTTACTAATAGCTTCCATTGAACCTATTTCTCAGTAATAATTTCAGAAAATTCATTTATCAGACATCTATGGAAAATTACCTGCAAATAAGCAAAACTTAGCACAGATTATGAAATTATTAAAACATTTTAATTTGTCTAAGGACATAAATCATAACATTAAAACAATGAAAAGAAAATTTCCTGTAATTCTAAATTTAACAGTAAAATTACATTTACCATAATAATAGTATCTAACTCCATTTTATCTAGCTAAAAATACCTCAAATCAAACATCTAAGGATACTTACAATGATACTTTTTCTCTCACTATTGTAATATCTACTTGTTTTACAATGGCAAAACCCACATTCTTTACATAATTTTATCTGTACTCTACATATGAAAGTCCAGTAGATTATTAATTCCTTTTTATTCTAATGTACCACTTAATACCAGAGTCATATTAGCAAAACCCAACGTTCACTCTAGGCCTGATTGGAAATATTTTAAGATACGATTGATGTTAGATAACATTTTAATATCAGCATTATGCTATTTATTAAAATGCATGTTTCAAACCAAGTAAAAATAAAATCTGATGCTTGAATACCATCATACCTATTGTCATTATAATATAAACTGGCAAAATATCTTAACACTTTGTAAAGGTCTGTAATAAAAGCCTTTCCATCTCTGAATACTGTGAATTATTTTCATGCCCGTTCATTTTCATATTTAAATTGCAACTACTTACAATTATACTTGTTGGTATTTTACTCTAAATGTCTTTTTCATCATGCAGATATTACAGCAGTATGAAAACTGTGATTAGAATGCCTCCAATAGCTCTCTTTTGCTGTAAGTTCTCACACACAAACATGCATATACACACATACTATTTTTAGTAATATGCAGAAGAAAGCAAGAGTAAGAGACAGAATAAAATGTATGTAAAGGAGCCATGTTCTGGTCATATTAGAGCATTAGTAAAAATTAAAATATCACCTGAGATGTGATATTTCTGTGCCACCAAGCTTTTAAATTTCAGTGATATCAAGTACATTATCCCAGTGATATTTTGCCATGAATATTTGTGGGATGAATTTTCCTCTTATTGACTTCTAAGATTCATTGGAAGCAAATCAACACTCCAAATTACTAAAAAACTTTGTCTACATAAATATTTTTCTGTCCACACTTGATTCATATAAGCCAGTACTCTCCAGTAGAGCTACAGTTTTTCATTTATGTTCATTCTGATTGGTCTGTGTCCATTATTAAGGTTCTCTGCTTTGTAGTCCTAGTTGAAAAATATTTTCAATATAATCTTGAACATACAATAAAAATGGTTAAATTTAAGAGTTAAATATTTATACTGTTAACCACTGAAATATTGTGAGACAAGTACACAATGGTCACTATTTTAAATATCTATTTGAAGCTAATTTCTAGCCAACTCACTTTTATATGACATAATATACAGTTTCAAAGGAAATATTTTACTCAATTATTTCTCCTCTGCAAAGAGAATCTACATCTAATTTGTCAAAACATAATTTTTGTTCTTTCTAGTTGTATCATCAGTATATGGAAACACTAAGGTAAAATTTGGATTAATTTTAAAATAGCTCATCTCATGAAGCAATAGTTTAAGAAAAATAATACATTTGGACATATTATTCATAGATCAGAATTGTTCTTTCAGTTCAATCTGCTGAATCTTGTCATATCATTTTGACCCTTGAATATAATTTTACACTATGTTTTAAGTTTTCCTGATTTTTTCAATATGATAATGAAGTGTCTTTAATTATAACAGTCACTCAAAAATGGGCTGATAGTCAACGTATTTGACTAAGTATTCACACTCTCTAGGCACACTCCATAGGCATCTATGTTGTTGAAATACCTTCTCAAAAGTAGACTGAAAACCATGTCAACTCTATCTCCATCTCCCCCTCTTGATCTAAGTATTTGGAAAGGTAGGTTGGTAATCAAATGGCTGTCCCAAGAAGATATTTTCTCCTCTGGATTGCTTCCTGGTTAATTATGAAGAAAAAAGGGGTGAAGGATTACATGAGTATTTAGAAAATTCAAGATTCTCTCCCGGCTATTTTGGGGCAAGTTAATCCTTCTTTCCCTTTATAGCAACCTCATACCAACCTGGTTTGACACAGCTATAGGTTTAAGCATGACCCAATAGGGACTTACAGGATTCAAACTTAATTCTTGATCTGCAATCTCGATTATCTTGTTGGACTGACACAGTCCTGATAAAAAGATGTCAATGACTAAATTGAGTTAATCACAAATCCTGCTACTCTACTGTGTGCAACATGGGTTAAATTGAATTACTTCCTTTAAGTTTGGTACAATATGCTTTTAACCCTCCTGCACCTGACCCTTACCAAATTAAAGTTCTGGGTCTAAGTGAGAGTGATTAAAAAAAAAATAATAAAGAATGTTGTTTCCTCTAATGGAAACTTGACACCTGGAAATGCAATACCAAAAAACTAAAAGAAGTATGAAGGTTGATATTTGTCTCTTTAAAAGAGTTCTGAAGTCTTTTTAAAGAAAAAAAAAATGTAGTAGCTCTCCCCAAATGTTGCAAAAACGCAAAAACCTTGAGTTTAATAAACTGCTTTTTTGTCCCTGGCCAGACAGCTTTAACCATGATTGACTGCCACTCCCCTCATCTCTAACTAAAGTTGATCAGAAATAGTTGGTGAGAGCCCCAGATCCTGTTTTTCCAGCAAAATTACTTCTAACTACCTTTGAATATTTTCAAGGTTTCATTCCAGAAGACATCACTTAGACATTCTGTGAGGCAGAAGAATGCCATCAAGTTGGCAGCATGCACTAACAGCACAGATTGTACTGTCTGCCTTTATGCAGCTCCTTCAAAACAAGACTAGAATCATTTATTCAGACTGAACTTTAATCCCTGAAATCTACCAACTACCAATCCGAACCAGCTGGGAATTTAAGTTGCAGGTAATGTCAACCTAGGCACCTCAATTAATGTAGTTCAATACTTGGGGATCCCCAATGATTTTAACTTTATTTTCTGGGCTACCATGTGTACCTTTAACAATGTACTTCTCTTATGGAAGGAAGACGTTAACTACCTCCTAAAAATACAATGACTTGTACAGTAAAGGAGTCCAAGAGATATTTTTCAAATGTTTAAGTAAACATTACCAGTAAATCATGTAAACCTTAGATGACTACAGAGATTTCTCCAACATGAAGCTACCCTTGGTTATCCATGGGAATTTACTGGAAGAATAACTGACTCATTATTTACATGTATACCTTTGGCAACTTTTCCTATAATTGGGTTCATGGAAATAAAAGAGTTGTTTTAAAATTTGTCCCTGACCCTATTTGAGGTAAGCGTTAATACTACTTCAGTCATGGAGGTCATTTTTGTCATCTTTAACTCACTGGCCAGGATTGTTATGGATTATGGAATTCTCCTAGTTTTTAATCCTTGTGAGTCAAGTTGTAGTCTTTAAAGTTGCTAATAATTCCTACTCTAAGGAGACTAGTGTCTTGGGACAAGTGGAAAGGTCAATACAGAAACTGAGGGAGAGAGCTACCTGGATATCTAAGGTAGATTCTAGCAGCGCATTGATTTTCATCTAAGACCTGGTGAAGCATGGTTAAGGTCAATGCTGCAGGATGGCTTCATCCTGCTGTTTGGTGTCATGTTGATAGTCGTTTCAAACTCTGCATGAGACAAATTTAATGGTTTTGTCCCAGGCTTTGTAAGTCAATCAGAGTGGCTAACACACTGACATACTTGTGTGAATATTCACTGGAAGCCAAGATGCTCTAGAAATATTGTTGGGAGATAATTCTGTCTAATTTCTTTCTTGTGAATAAGAAATATACTGTCCTTTTTTCAGGACTGCCTTCCACGATGGCTTTACACCAACAGTCTTGGGAAATAGAGACATTTTATTGTAACAGAGTTAATAGTCTGCTTAGTTCCAGCCTTAGAAGTTAGATATTGGAGCAAAGGGCAAATGTACTTATTGTTCATTGTAAGTTATTTAAGTTTTCTAGGTCCATGTTTTCTTTACTTTAGCACTATTTAGTATGTGTGCAAGTGTCATCTAGCCCCTTCTGCATCCTCCAGTGAGGATCGAAGTTCAGAGAATGAGCACAGAAATATTGATTAGCTGCTACTAATATGTCTCTCATGTTTGAACCATGGGTCTCATGTTTTCAACCAATATTCATGAAGCTGTGTTAGATTAACTTGTCTGTCTCTAAGTCAGTTTAAACTTCAGAACTTTCACAGTTTTTAATAGTATACAAATATCATATAAAAATTTCTATTATTAATCAGAATGTTTTGTTCTTTTTGCAATAAACACTGGATTTGAATTTGCTTCTGTGTCTACTATGTTTTCACCAAATCTGCTGTTAGATTCAGTAACAGTCCTATTTGCCATCTTGCTCTTCTGGAATTACTTCCCTAGCTTCTCATATAATTATGTAAATCCAAATTACATAATTTTTTTATCTCATAGTACACATGTGAATTTGCTTTCTATCTGATACACTAGTTGTATATTACCCAACATCTTCCTACTTGCTGAGTTTCCTCAGATATCAAGCTGCAGTATATTCGGAATAAAGGGTTTCCTTATCCTAGGCTTGTGAAATAGCCATAACAATACATTAACCAATGATGAGAAAATCACTCCCCTTGACTATAATTGGTGTAGGTGTAGATATAAGGCTAAATTATTTTTGATCATGTATAAGGTTTTTGATATTATTAGGAAATATAATCTTCCATAATAAAAAAGGAAGATGGAACAGGAAAAAGCACTATCTTTCTTCATGTTTTCAATAAAATTCTAAGAACATATAATGCATCAATCTTCTGTAGCCTTCTTGTGAAGATAAGCATATGAGCTTGACAACAAAAACAAATACAATAGAGATGTCTAAGAAAAAGAATCAAAAATCCTAAGTCTTCATGATATTTTTGAGCTGCCATACCAATTCCAGACTATTATCCTTCTGGAAATCTGGTTATGTACATATACATATAAATATATATATTTATATTTAATATAAATTGTTTGAGTCTCATTTAGTTGGTGTATTAGTTCATCCTCACACTGTTATAAAGATATACCTGAAACTGGGTAATTTATGAATCAAAGAGGTTTAATTGACTCACAACTCAACAGACTGTGGAAGTATGGCTCAGGAGACCTCCGGATACTTAGAATCATGGCAGAAGACAAAGGGGAAGACTGCACATTCTACATGGCTTGAGCAGGAAGAAGAGATGTGGGAGGTGTTACACAATTTAAAACAACCATATCTCATGAGAACTCTATTATGGGAAGAGCAAGGGTGAAGTCCACCCCCACGATTCAATCCTCTCCCGCCAGACCTTTCCTTCAACAATGGGAATTAAAATTCAACATGAGAATTGGGTGGGTACACAGAGCCAAACCATATCAGTTGGTTAGTTTGTTAGAGATTAAAACGCCCTGATACAAATATAAAGAAACAATATATCATTATTAATTGTGGCAATTTGCTCAACTCACATTATTTTTACTTCTGTTCCTGCAAATGAATGGTGTGTGTGTGTGCGTTTGTGTGTGTGTGTGTGTGTACATATACATATCATAATGAATTGTGGTGTTATGTCAGCCTACCTGTTCATGTATCTCTCTATCTTCTTTGGTATAAAGCTTTATATAACTCCTGTGATACTTAAAACCTAAGAACTTTAGTTACAATTAAATCTTGTTACAAATGTGTACCACTATTAGCAGTTTTTGAAGTAATATATAATTCAATGTCAGTATGAATTCTATTACAATGGAGGTTTGTATTTATGTTGGGTGTAACCTAATTTTATACTATAATTAAATTTTAAACAGTGTGTGCAACAATCACATACATTACTATGTAACTAAAAATAGCTTGTGAAATATGCTGTCATGGTATAGAATACATGATCATAATTAGTCACCATAATACAAGAGTCGTAAGGTACAAATAAGTCTTAAAAGTATTCTTTTTATATGCTGGATTATGTTTATTGATTTGCGAGTGTTGAACCAGCCTTGCATCCCAGGGATGAAGCCCACTTGATCATGGTGGATAAGCTTTTTGATGTGTTGCTGAATCCGGTTTGCCAG
>NW_012109774.1:487-21320 GCF_000951045.1 Mandrillus leucophaeus | reverse complement strand
TACCCAGTAGTCATTCAGGAGCAGGTTATTCAGTTTCCATGTAGTTGAGCGGTTTTGATTGAGTTTCTTAGTCCTGAGTTCTAGTTTGATTGCACATGTGTTGTGATTACGCCAAATTAAGTAATCCAGCTCCTTAGCCAGTAAAGACTCAGGTTTCAGATTCTCAGCAGGGCTCCTACTGGTTGGCTCCTGCTTTCAAACCAGTCTTATAATCATGAGAAACCTGCCCAGTGCCATTTCTGTCTTCCAAGTGTTGATCCGCTCTTGATTTTATCTGTTTTTCCTCACTGCCCAGTGTCTTCAGGTTTTTGTTGTTTTTTAAAATAGTTGTCAGGTTTTTTTGTTTGTTTTGTTTTTGTTTTTGTTTTTTTTCCAGGAATAAAAAGAAAAAAGGAAGAAAATACAATTTACCCCTCCTTACTTGAAGTGAAACCCCATCTTGATAATTCTAATAGATATTTCTATTATGACTAGTGGGTAATGTTATCTCAACCCATGATGTGACGGTGGGGTTGCTGTTTACTGTGGAATACAGTGCTGCTTCTGCTTTACACAATATCACCCATTGGAAACTCCTATCACCCTTGCTGATATGTTTAAATCATTAAAATGATACAGTTTTGCTGTGCTGAATGCTGTAATTGATGATAATCTTTCTGTCTTCACTTGTATTAAAGTCAATTAAGAGAGAATCCCAAGAAATTTATTTTCCTCTCCAAGTCTGACCATCTTTAAATAAACAATGACCATGTTTGCGTGGATTTACCCAGGGGGATAAACTCATGAAAGATGAGATTCGTAAAAACTCTGAATTACAGGAACCATGCTAAATTTAATATCATCATTTCCTCCAAAAACGTGGGTCTTTATTATTCAGCCAAGCTTTTGTGTCAGCCCTGTTTCCTCAGAACACAATTTCTCCCAGGTATTCATTCTACAAAGGGATTCCAAGAGGACCTGGATATTTCTGAATCTCAACTGCAGACAAAGGTACTGCTGAAGCCAAGGCTGTAAAAATGCAGAATTGTATTTGAGTAATGATCTCAATAACAAAATAGAAATAAAATGTGTTAAAAACACTAGGAGTAAATACACAAATAAATTAACAGGCATTCTTCTGAATACTAATAGCAAAAAGATTCTATTATTCTTGAAATTTTTATAACTCAAATTTTTCTATAATGGTTACTAATTTTATAATCATGAAATGTTGAAAAAGAGATTTAATAATATACAGAAGAGAGTGAATAAGACATAGATATCATTTAAAATTTATTGGAGATCACAGTATGAGTTAGAGCCAATTTAAATGATTAAAATAGAAAAACACTTTACTAGCCCCATATCAACACCAAAGGACATGCAGAGGACATAAAAAATCTTAGTTTTTAGTGAGGTATTTTTAAATTATTTCCTTATGATGTTAGTATCTATGTACATATATTTATATGTGTATGTGCATATGTGTGTATATGTATACGTAAACTCCCACTGTTTTTCTTATGTGTATTAAATCTGAGCCTGTCTTCCTCATCCACTTTCTACCTTATATGAAGAATGGAAGTTCTGTAAGTTTTTTTCCTAGTACCAAGCTAAAAACGTAGTCTACCACATTTTAAATGGGACAATCTTTGCTCATAGCACAGCCCCCAGCATGAGCTTCATCGTCATACTGGTTTTCCCATCCCTCATGCCCCATGGGAACAATCAAAATAGTCTGGGTATGTTCTGTGCACACAGTGGGTTTGTCACAGCTGAGGTAACCCCAAATTTAGGAAAGATCAACTTTTTATAATGTGGTGTGCATAAGCCTACCCAATCTTTCTCCTAGACAAAGAGATTATCTTTGTTAAACTGGTGAGCAAACAAACCTGCCTTTTGTCCAGAGGGAGGCCCTGTCTCTATCTTCCAAGGCTGTTTGCTACCTAAACATCCTCAAAAGACAGCCCGGTATCAAAACCCACCATGATCTCTGTTCCCAATACATGTAGAACTATGAAAGACCCATGGACAAGTATTTCCTGATACTCTTTTGAGAATCAGGGAAGTAAATCGAGAAATCATATTTTAGAATTTACCAGTACAAATTCTATCATTCTGTGGATGATTTGCTCTTAGTTGGGTAAATGTTCAGTATTTTAGATTTTCTGCATGTCAAGCTACTTATCTGTGCATTGGATTCTCTTTACATAGGGGTTGTGAGGGGCTTAAATAATGTCAATGGGTTAGGGTTCTTCTGATTTCCTTTGCAATATCACTTTGACGTTTAATCACCAGTGCCTTGCTATCATCTGGTACAGAAATCTGTGACCAGTACATTTCTGTCTTATTCTCTTACCTTGAAAAAGGCTCCTACTGGATTGATTGGACTTTTGCCCCCTCCAATACTGGGGATAATCCTAGATGTCAAGTTGTTTTCCAAGTTCACCCATGACTCATGCAGTCATCCAGCAACTCCATCTGCAACATTATTTTGTTCCTGCTTTGAAAGTCCCTTTAGCCACCTTACCAGCCTAAATATTTGATTACCTTCTGAATTCTCACAAAGGCTTCTGAGTCTGTTTTATGAAACTGAAGAATCTGGGAAAGGGTTAAGAGTGCTAACTGGGCCTCTTTTACTGCAACACTGAGATACCAGTTTTATTCTGTTGAATGTGCTAATTGTAGCACTGAATCTATGCTGCCCAGTTGTTTTACTGTTGCTCTTCAAATCCACTAAAATTCCTGATGGTAACCATAAACTTTTCCTTTCATCCCGTTCCTTTCTCATATTCTTCCCAGGTGAGAAGAGGTAGATTTTTCCATTTCTCCATTTCTGTATCTAAACATTTTTTATTTTCTATTTTCATCATTTCTAGAAAATGTAACCTGACTGCCTCTTATTACAGTTGAGACATCTACCATATTCAGGGTTAGAGGGGAAGTTGCTTTTAATCATTGAGACTTGGCTCTTAAATGGAAATTACAGGAAAGGTAAAAAAAAAAGTCAAGAATATGTAATATTAATATTCTTAAACTATTATCTCTACTACCCAGTATTTAGTATTATGATCAAAACTATGCCCCAGATGGCTAAGATTTGAAAGGTAATAATGAATATGTAAATTGGAACAAAAAGACTATTGAGTCTTACATAAAGAGGATTGCAAGAGATTAAAACAAAACAAAACAAAACAAAACACCAAAAAGCTACTTTTTTGGACAATGCATGTTTTATTAACTCCAAGATCTATAAGATCAGGATAAGAAGTTACCTGAAGGTTAAAATATGTAAGATAAAGAAAGCGGGAAAGTAACTATTCGTTTGATCATATGAATATTGAGATGATAAGAAATTTATATTCAAATTGGCATAATTTTGTTTGTTTATAAGGCAGAAAAAAGATATAATTAAATGTATGTCCTTTATAAGTATTTATTACAATGTGCAATATGCAGATGATATATATGAAATAATGTTAATCAAAATACTTTTAGTATTTTTCTTAAATAACGTTCATTCAGAAATGATTTATTGAATACTATATGAAATTTAAAGATCCAAAAATAGTAGAAATGTAGTTACATCAATAAGGAAAGAAAAATTTGGTTAAACTGGAAAGAGATATTAGATTGGCTTCAAATTTCAGGCAAATTCCATGACACCTGGCCCTACACAAACCTACTCCCGCCTTTCATCTTTGATCACAGGCTAGCAGCACAGACTTCCCACTGATTATAAGGCTCATTACCCATTGTCAGTGGAGTAATACCACTCTGAGGATAATGCACCTTTGAATAATAGTACAGTTTCTTTTGAATAGTTAGTAAACTAACTTTAGTGGATTTTTTTCTCTTAAAAATCTGTTGACACAAAGAAAAGTAATCCTATGCTTGTATTTCAGCTGGTTCTGTGAAGAGAAAAATGATCTTCGTGAAACATTTATTTTCAATTGGAAGTCATAAAGTATCCATTTGTTTTATTGTGCTGTAGGACTAATACAACATGAAGTTTCATAGCAGATAAAGATAGATGAGTGAAGTTACAAGTCCACTAAAAAAGTTATGCTGACAGATTGATACAAAAGCATCATATATTCTGGTTGACAAATGGGTCCTGTAACAGTATTTTTTATAAAGTAGGTTGGATTTCTCATCTACCCATTTTCCAAATGAGATTGTAAAAGGTCATACTCAATCTTCATGAATAAGTGGCATGTATAAAGAGTGCACTAGCAGTAAAATTATATGGGAAGTGCTATGTTTATTCTACATATAGTTTTATGTATATGACATTGATTGTTAGGTAAATGCAAGTTACTCTACAATCTCCCCATCCATCTGTTCCCTTAGAGGAAATAAGGACATATGCAAATGTATTTATATTTACATTTTCTTCAAGAGTGAGAAATTTAGTTTCAGTAAATATGAACTGTCAGTCAACTTTTGGAACAGAAACTGGGTTATGAATAGAAATAGAAGATAAGGCAGAAGGCTAAGCAAAAGAAAAAAAATATTTTTCTACTTGAGTTTAGGAAAACACAGCAAAGAATAAGAATTAAGAAATGTAGAAAATATATTACTACTACTATTATTATTAAAATATATTAACACTATTTCTACTATTCAGTAGAAAAATATATAAAACATTCAGACCTATTGAATAAATAGGAGGGTTAGAAATAAGCAATTAGTTTACAATGTATAATGATAGATGTAGTAATAGAACACACTAACTTGAGAATATATGGCAGGTATTTAATACTATCTGAGAAATCAAGCAAACCTTCTCAGAGCTGGAGATAAAAGTTAGGTCCTGGAATAGTAATAAATATATACCAAGGGAACAGTTGCAGGAAAGTGTGAAACATTCTCTATTGTAGCAACATTCTCAAGGATCTAGGTGCGTGTCACTATGACACGATAGTGAAATTTCAAATACTTACATAGGTTGTAGGTTACAATGCAATAGGAAGAAAAATATTAACAGGAAATATGAGAATAAAAATAGGAGGAAACTTGGGAAATTTCTCTTTTGTAGGAGTAAAAATGGTTGAATTTGGTACTTTTACATATTTCAACTTAGTAACTATTAAGACGCAAAGCCTGAACGCAGATCATACAGAAAACTATCTACCAAGTTGAGAAATTTGAACTTTATCCAGGCTCTACCATTCAAAAACTAAGCAATCTTTGAAATCTACCTCATTTCCATGTGACTCTGTTTTCTTTTTTCAACATGGTGTTGTCAATAAGTTCCCATAGGGTGAAGTCAGTAAGGCCTTGTGTGAGTCTAATGAGCACAATCACAGTGAAGGATAATGTCTAGTATACAGTAAATGTTTACAAAAATCTCAGTAAGGAAACCTCATGTGTTTTCATTATAATTACCTAATTTATTTAGAACGATGTTTGGGGTGATAAGGATGCTCGTGGAGTGGGCACTGAGGGTATCAGAGCAAGATAAAATTAGATGGACTTTCACACTACAGGATGTTTCTCATTGAGATGTGAAAAAAGTGGGAAAGTAAACAGAGAATCAGCAGAGTTTTGGGGATTGAATGACCCGATTAGGGGTATCACAGTCGGAATATGATGAAGATGACATCTTCACAAAGGAAGAGTAATTGGCAGCAGCAATGAGAGATTAGATACATGCATGGTGAATGATCAAATAAGGAAATATAATAAGGATATTAGGCACCAAGTTTCTCACTATTTGAGAAACATGGGTTATAAAGATGAAAAGAGAAAGCTGGCATGAATCCTGTAATTTGTATTAGGTTGTAGTTATCACTGTGACTTCATGATCTTCAATAGTTAGATATATACAGGTAAATACAAATGTAAATGACTGTGCATGTGTGTGTGCATTCTCATGTTCTTTCCACGTAGAGTCCGGGAGTAGCAACAACCCAACAACAATGAGCATGCAGAGCGACCAAATCATGGTTTTTAGGTCCTACCACTAACTAGCAAAATTACGGTTCCCTCAAGAAATTGCTGATTCCAGGACTGGGACAGGAAAGTATCATATGAGCCTGGAACATATTCTTGAGGAGAATTTAATGAAGTGCTCCAAGAATGATAAACCATAGATGCATGAATTAAAAAAATGTGATACACACACACACACAATGGAATACTAATCAGTCATTAAAAAAGGATGAAATTGTGTCATTTGCGACAATGTGGATGGACTTAGGAGACATTGTGTTAATTGAAATAAACCAAACAAAGAAGGATAAGTACCGCATGATCTCACTCATATGTGGAATCTAAAATAGTTTTTCTCAAAGAAGTAGAGAGTAGAATAGTGGTTACTAGAGTCTCAGGAGAGTAGGCAAAAGGGGACGAGAAGAGGTTGATCAACGGATACAAAGTTAGAGTTAGATCTGAAGAATAGGTACTGGTGTTCTATTGCACACTAGGGCAAATATAGTTAACAATAATGTACTGTATGTATCAAAATAGCTAGAAGAGAGGGTTCTGGATGTTTTTACCACAGAGTGTTATAAATAAGTGTTTGAGCAGATGAATATGCCAATTATACTGATTTGATTATTACACAATATATACATTTATTGATACATCACATGATACCCCACAAACATGTCAAAGTTGTCATAGAAGGCAGCATAAAGGGGATCTTATTGGCAAAATGTGAGCAATATTATATACATGGAAATAATTATTGCGATGATTTATACCCCATGGAATAAAATACCAAAATATAAATACAAAATAATCAAATAAACAAACACGTTGAAATTTTAACCAGAAACAGGATATTATCATCAAAATTTCTCCCACAAGCTGTTGGCAATATGCCTGACAATTACAAAAGGCAAAAGGTATTCACTCATAGAGGTAAAGCCTGGAAGATACCAGCTAATCAAATGATCAAAGTAAGCATCATTATTTATAGGGTGAATTTATATCATGTGTCACTCAATGAGAACATGGCATTAGTTTGGTGACATTCTGCCCAATGATACAACACATAAATCTACACATAAGGAAACATCAGACAAATACAAACTGAGGGACCTTCTACAAAATAAACTGGTCTGCATTCCTTAAAAAATGTCAATGTTACAGAAACCAGAGGAAGACCGAGGAACCCTTTGCATATCAAGAGAAACTAAATAAATATGACAATGAAATACTACACATAATTGCAAACTGAATATTTCTACAGAGGTTATGTAGAAAAACATGCTTGTTTGTAGAAAACACCTGTTAATGTACCTTGGGGTGATGGTGATGGGTCAACAGGTATGAATATCATTTATGTGGCTCAAGAAGAGAACAATATTTTTGTACCACACCTGCAACTTTCAGTAAGCATGGAATTGGTTCTAAGTTTTAAAAACATACATTAAAATTTAGTTAGAATGAGGGATACGAGGAGTCAATAAGGGTTGTAAGCAAGGCCATGGCGTGATCAGTTTTGTTATTTAAAGCAAAAAATGCTCTTGCTACACTGTGATTCATGGAATAAAGGAGATATGAGTCAAGGCAGAGAGATATGGCAGGGCTTTGTTCTTCAACCTATATTTGAGATGAAGGCCATCAAATAAAAACAAAGAACACAAAAACATATACTTAGTATTTTATTCAAAAATACATAAGGCATAATAAAGAAAACTTGGTGAGGGGTATCAGGAAGAAAAAAGCAATCAAGAATTATCTCTGAAATCCTTCCTGGGAAATTGCCTTAAAGGAAGTGTCATTTGTTGATATAAATAACACTGGAGAATATGCAATTAAGTGGATTTGGAATACGAGATAAAACTTCAAATGCGACATAGGTACATGGTTTGCATTTCACATCTACAATTTCTCTATCATAGCAGTAGATCTCCTACTAAAGTAGATTTACATTTTACATACGAAAATGTCAAAATTCATATCTTGCCATAGATTTCTAGGTCAGGAACACCTTGGAATCTACTTTGGGCATGACATCTTAATGTGTGGAACCAATGAAGATTCCACAGTCATTAAAAGAGAGAAAACTGGTTGGAGATTAAGGCATCAAGGAACATAATAGGTTTAACTACATCAAATTCAAACAAATATTGGTTAAGTAAACAGCATATTGCAAATGCTGATTTATTTCAGCAAAACAAAAGAATCCACTACATTTAATTGACATTGTAAATATAAATGCTATATCCTGGCCTACAAAGGGCAGAAAGAAAAATGTTATAAATTTAAATTGGTTATATTCAAGGTATAAATTTATTGGTAAATTTAAATGACACTGAGGTAAAAGTAATATTAGAAATAACTGGCAATCTATTAACTGCTCTACCAAATTTTGTCTACCAAAACACTCACTTGATCACAGTGACTACAACACAAGATCAAGGTCATGTTTCAGGAACAAAATCTTGCCTTAAGAAATTCACATTAAATAAAATAAAATACTATTTTTAAAAAATTTAAACATTAACATTTGACTCTCTATTATTGGTGTATAGGAATGCTTGTGATTTTTGCACATTGATTTGTATCCTGAGACTTTGCTGAAGTTGTTTATCAGTTTAAAGAGATTTGGGGCTGAGACGATGGAGTTTTCTAAATTTACAATCATGTCATCTACAAACAGAGACAATTTGATTTCCTCTCTTCCTATTTGAATATCCTTTCTTTCTTTCTCCTGCCTGATTGCCCTGGCCAGAACTTCCAATACTATGTTGAATAGGAGTGGTGAGAGAGGGCATCCTTGTCTTGTGCTGATTTTCAAAGGCAATGCTTCCAGCTTTTGCCCATTTAGTATGATATTGGCGGTAGATTTGTCATAAATAGCTCTTGTTATTTTGAAATATGTTCCATCAGTACCTAGTTTATTTAGAGTTTTTAGCATGAAGGGGTGTTGAATTTTATTGAAAGGCTTTTCTGCATCAATTGAGATAATCATGTGGTTTTTGTCATTGGTTCTGTTTATGTGATGGATTATGTTTATTGATTTGTGTATTTTGAATCATCCCAGGGATGAAGCCAACTTGATCGTGTTGCATAAGCTTTTTGATGTGCTGCTGGATGCAGTTTGCCAGTATTTTATTGAGGATTTTCACATCAATGTTCATTAGCGATATTGGCCTGAGATTTTCTTTTTTTGTTGTGTCTCTGCCAGGTTTTGGTATCAGGATGATGCTGGCCTCATAAAATGAGTGAGAGAGGAGTCCCTCTTTTTCTATTGATTGAAATAGTTTCAGAAGGAATGGTACCAGATCTTCTTTGTACCTCTGGTAGAATTTGGCCATCACTGGTCATTGGAGAAATGCAAATCAAAACCACAATGAGATACCATCTCACATCAATTAGAATGGCGATAATTAAAATGTTAGGAAACAACAGATGCTGGAGAGGATGTGGAGAAATAGGAATGCTTTTACACTGTTGTTGGGAGGGTAAATTAGTTCAACCATTCTGGAAGACAAGGTGGTGATTCCTCAAAGATCTAGAACCAGAAATACCCTTTGATTCAGCAACCCTATTACTGGGTATATACCCAAAGTATTGTAAATCATTCTACTATAGAGACACATGCACACATAGGTTTATTGCAGCACTATTCACAATAGTAGACTTGGAACCAACCCAAATGTCCATTAATAGTAGACTGAATAAAGAAAATGTGGTACATAAACATCATGGAATACTATGAAGCCATAAAAAAAGGATGAATTCAAGTCCTTTGCAGGGACATGGATGAAGCTAGAAACCATCATTCTTAGCAAACTAACACAAAGGAACAGAAAACCAAACACTGCATGTTTCCACTCATAAGTGGGAGCTGAACAATAAGAACACATGGACACGGGGAGGGGAACATCACACACTGGAGCCTATTGCTGGGTTGGGGGGTAAGGGAGGGAGAGAACTAGGAGAAATACCTAATGTAGTTGTCGGGTTGATGGATGCAGCAAACCACCATTGCATGTGTATACCTATGTAACAAACCTGCACGTTCTGCACATGTATCTCAGAATTTAAAGTATAATAATAAGAAGAAGAAAAGAAAGTTAAAGTTTATTTCCATCACCAGGTAATAGTACTATACATCGTAAATATAAACTAACCTATATAACCTTAAATTATAATATAATTCATTCTAAAATTTAAAAATAGGATAAAAAGACCTTTATTGGGTTATTTTTACAACCAAATTTTGACTTAGGGATGACAATTCAAAACATAAAAATCATTGCTAATTGTTTTCAGTCATGCTATTCAAGCTGAAGAATGTGATTATATTCCATGCTAGACAAACTTCATTGGAAGGAAGATGTGCAGAAAGACGAAAGTTTGGAAACCACATAATAGAGAAACCTGACACATTTCAAAATGAAAAGGTGATTTTGCTTTTTCCAAATATTGTGTGGGCTACTACACCTTAAAAACAGGTTAATTATGAAACTGAGAGGGATAGTTAGGAGTTATTAGGAGAAAAAGGTAAAGAACTTTTTAAGAAACTAAATTTTTAGTGAAATTGTGTATATCCCAGCAACTGGTTCATATACAACTTTGAAGCCTCCATTCAGTCTTCACTGAAGTTTCTATACAAAGGACTAACTTGAATTAAAAGTTCTTAAGGACTTCAATAGTTGTATACATTAAATTTCTCTATGGGAAAGTATGGCTGTAGTTCCAATAAGGAGAGAAATTGAAGTACAGAAAAGTTAAATGATTGGCAAAGTATCATAATGCTGATGAGTGAATTGAAACTTGAGACCTTGTCTTCCTGAAGGTTGGTTCGATATTTTAACTCTGTAAATATTCTTAATTATTAATATTAAACATTAACTGCTGAATATTATTGGCATCTCAACCTTAGGAAAATCTTAATTCTATTGCTTATTTGAATTAATATTTTTAAAGAGTGTTTGTTAAGGCATGTCACTGCTTGCCATGAAAACAACTCTTTCCCAACTCAATGGCTTCATGTATCTTTTATTCATTTGATCATTGTTTTGTAATTCTTAACTCTGATTTTTTATATCTCTGCCCTGTCTTTGTATTTGTACTATGCTCTTCCATTTGCTACGACCATCTCACATTTTATTTCATTTGGAAAACTATCTCTAATAGTACTTGCGTACTTTTTCTATTCATTAATGTGTAATTACATTCATCTTACTTTAAATACTTTTTAAAAGCAACCTAAATATCCAATAATGTAGAAAGAGTTATTTCAAGCTAAAGGAATGATATGCATTTACCAAAACAACAATACTTAAGTAGTAATGAATAATAGAAATAAAATATATTAATAAATACTTGTGTTTGAGCTATGACTATACCACATAAATTAAAATAGTAGATTGATTTTTGTCAACTCCTCACCATCCCCATATCTATTTTCTCCTGAAGAAAAGCCTAAACTCGGGCCAGGCATGGTGGTTCATGCCTGTAATCCCAGCACTTTGGGAGGCCAATGTGGGCAAATCACGAGGTCAGGAGTTCAAGACCAGCCTGACCAACATGATGAAACCCCATCTCTACTAAAAATACAAAAATTAGCTTGGCATGGTGGCATGTGCCTGTAATCCCAGCTACTTAGGAGGCTGATGCAGGAGAATCACTTGAATGCAGGAGGTGGAGTTTGCGGTGAGCTGAGATTGCACCACTGCACTCCAGCCTGGGCAACAGAGCGAGACTCCTCCTCAAAAAAAAAAAAAAAAGAAGAACGAAAAAGAAAAGAAAAGCCTAAACTCCTTTCCCAGTAGAGTAGAAGAAGCCATTGTGCTCTTGGCAGTTATAAACAGTCAACTGAGATCACTGGCAGTTGTTTCTTCCGGCTCCCCAAATCCTTTGGTGTATAATATGCTGCATAGATGGGAGTAGCTGGGATTACCTGTGGTAGCTTCCAGGTTGAGTTGCTAGATTTCACGAATAAAAATACAAGATGTCCTGTAACAATTAGTAAGCCTTTCAATCTGGGCAAGTGGAATGTCTTTTCATTTGTTTGAATATTATTGAATTTCTTTAATTTATGTATGTTTCAGTGTATGTCTATTGCATCTTAAATTTATACCTAAATCATTGTGTTATTTTTCATGTCATTGTAAATGGGCATACTTTCCTAATTTCCTTAGCAATCTACATATTTAATATAATCTCTATCAAAATTTCAATGACTTTTTCTACACAAATAGAAAAAAATTATTAAATTCATGCAGAATCACAAAAGATGCTGAATAGTTTGGCTGTGTCCCCATCCAAATCTCAAAATGAAGCCTTCATAATTCCCACATGTTGTGGGAAGGCCTGATGGGAGGTAATTGAATCATGAGAGCACGTCTTTCCCATGCTGTTCTCATGACAGTGAATAAGTCTCATGAGATGTGATGGTTTTACAAAGGAGAAGTCCCCTGAACATGCTCTCTCTCTTGCCTGCCACCATGTAAGACATAACTTTGCTCCTCCTTTGCCTTCTGCCATGATTGTGAGGCTTCTACAGCCACATGGAATAGCAAATCCATTTAACCTCTTTTTCTTTATAAATTACCCAGTCTTGGGTATGTCTTCATTAACAGCATGAGAACAGACTAATATAGTAAATTGTTACTGGTAGAGTAGGGTGCTGCTATAAAGATAATCGAAACTATTGAAGTGACTTTAGAACTGGGTAACAGGCAGAGGCTGAAACCATTTGGAGGGCTCAGAAGAAGACAAGAAAACGTGGGAAAGTTTGGAACTTCCCAGGGACTTGGAGGGCTCAGAAGATAGGAAGATGTGGGAAAGTTTGGAACTTCCTAGAGGCTTGTTGAATAGCTTTGACCAAAATGTTGATGGTTATATGGACAGTAAGGTCCAGGCTGTGATGGTTTCAGAGATGAGGAACATGTTGGGAACTGGAGTAAGCATCACTCTTGCTATATAAAGAGACTGGTGGCATTTCATGCCTGCCTTAAAGAACCATGAAACATTGAACTTGAAAGAGATGAATTAGTGTATCTGGCAGAAGAAATTTCTAAGCGACAAAATGTTCAAGAGGGAGCAGAGCATAAAAGTTTGGAAAATTCACAGTCTGATGATGCAATAGAAAAAAAATCATTTTCTGGGGAGAATTTCAAGCCTACTGCAGAAATTTGCATAAGTAAGGAGGAGCCCAATGTTAATCACCAAGACGATAGGGAAGATATCTCCAGGGCTTGTCAGAGGCCTTTGCACCAGCCCCTCTCATCTCAGGCCCAGGGGACAAGGAGTAAGAAATGATTTCATGGACCCGGCCCAGGGTCCTCCTGATGTGTGCAGCCTAGGGACTTGGTGCCCTGCATCCCAGCTTATCCAGCTGTTACTAAAAGGGGTCAAGGTAAAGCTCAGGTCATGGCTCCAGAGGGTGCAAGCCCCAAGCCTTGGCTGCTTATCTGTGGTGTTAAGCCTGCAGGTGCACAGAAGTCAAAACTTGAGGTTTGGGAACCTCCACCTAGATTTCAGAGGATGTATAGAAATACCTGGATGTCAAAGCAGAAGTTTATTGCAGGGGCAGAGCTTTGATGGAGGACCTTTACTCGGGTAGTGCAGAAGGAAAATGTGGGGCTGGCGCCCCCGCAGGGAGTCCCCACTGGGGCACTGCCTAGTGGAGCTGTGAGAAGGGGACCACCATCCTCCAAACCTCAGAATTGTAGATCCGACAGCTTACACTGTACACCTAGAAAAACTGCAGACACTCGTTGTCAGCCCATGAAAACAGCAGGGAAAAGGGCTATACCCTGCAAGGCCACAGGAGTGGAGCTGCCCACGGCCATGGGAGCCCTCCTCTTGCATTGGCATGACCTAGATGTGAGACATGGAGTCAGAAAAGATCATTTTGGAACTTTAAGGTTTAATGACGACCATATTGGATTTTATACCTCCCTGGGGCCTGTAGCCCTTTTGTTTTGGACAATTTATTCCATTTGTAACTGGTGTATTTACTCAATCCTTGTACCCCATTGTATCTAGGAAGTAACTAACTTGCTTTTGACTTTACAGACTCATAGGCAGAAGGGACTTGCCTTGTCTCAGATAAGACTTTGGACTGTGCACTTTTGAGTTAATGCTGAAATGACTTAAGACTTTAGGGGACTGTTGGGAAGACATGATTGGTTTTGAAATGTGAGGACATGAAATTTGGCAGGGGCCAGGGGTGGAATGATATGTTTTGTCTCCGTCCCTGCCAAAGTCTCAAATTGGAGTTCCCATAATTCTCACCATGGGCAGGACCCAGTGGGGAGCAACTGAATCATGAGAGTGGGTCCTTCCTGTGCTATTCTCATGATAGTAAATAAGTCTCATGAGATCTGATGGTTTTATAATGAGGAGTTCCCCTGCGCATGCAGTCTCTCTTGCCTGCCACCATGTGAGACATGACTTTGCTCCTCCTTTGTCTTCCACCATGATTGTAAGGCCCCCTCAGCCATGTGGAACTGAGTCCATTTAACTTCTTATTTCTAAATCACCCAATCTCAGGTATGTCTTTATTAGCACACAAGAACAGACTAATATAGATGTTGAATATGCAAAGTAACTCTGAGAGGGAAGAACAAATCACACGTTGTAATTTCAAAATATATTACAAAGCTACAGTAATTAAAACAGTATGATACTAAACTAAAAGCAGACACATAGACCACTGAAAGAGAATAGAATCCAGAAATAAATCCATGCATATAGTTCATCTGATCTTCAACATGCTTGCCAAGAATACACAATAGCTCCTTTTCCCAGCAAATTGTGTTGGAGAAATTGGATATTTATGCAAAAGCATGAAACTGGACCCTTATTTTACACCATAGCAAAAATTCAAACAAAATGTATTCAAGACTTGAACATAAGACCCAAAACTGTAAAACTACTAGAACACATAGGAAAAAAGTTTCATGGCATTGGTCTATGCAGTGAATTCACTTGATACAACACCAAAAGCACAGCCAAGAAAGCAAAAATAGATAAATCAGATTACGTCAAAGTAAAACACTTCTACAGCAAAGGAAGCAATCAACGGAGTGAAAAAACCATCTATGAAAATCTATGAAAGGTGAGAACATATTTGCAAATTATATATCAAACTGGGGTTAATTTCCAAATGTATAAGAAACTTCTGCAACTCAATAGCAAAAAACCTAACAATCCAATTGAAAAATGTGAAAAGGGATTAAAAAGACATTTCTCCAAAGACTTACATATGACCAACAGTTATATGAAAAGACATCCAACAAGTCACAAATCATCAAGGAAATGAAAATTAAAACTACTGTTAAAAATCACTCCACAGCTATTGGAATGGCTGTGATGAAGACAAAAACAAGTGTTGGTGAAGATTTGGAGAAATCGAATCCCTTGTAAACTGTTAGTAGGAGTGCAACATGGCACAGTTAATGTGGATAATAGTATGGAGGTTTCTCAAAAAGTTAAAAATAGAACAACCATATGATTCAGCAATTCTACTTCAGAATGGATATCCAAAGGAATCGAAATCTGTATCTCAAAAGGTATTAGCACTCCCTTGTTCACTGCAGTTCTATTCACAATAGTCAAGATAAGGAAACAACCTAAATGTTCACTGATGAATGAACAGATTAAGAAAATGTGGTTTGTACATACCATAAAATATTATTCAGGTTTTCAAAAAAAGGAAAGAAGTCCTGCAATATGTGACAGCATGGATGAAACATGAGGATATTATGATAAGTAAAATGAGTCAATCACAAAAAGACACTGTTTGATACCACTTACATTAATTATCTAAATTGTCAAATTCACAGAAGCAGAAAGTAGAATGGTTGTTGCCATGGGCAATGGGCACTGGGAAATAGTGAGTTGCTAATCAATTAGTATAAAGAATGAGTAATGCAAGATGAATACCTTCTAGAGATGTGCTGTACAACATTGTGCCTCTGGTTAATAATATCGTATTATACATTTAAAAATATTTTTATGGGGTACATTTCATGTCTTCTTACCAAAATTAAAAAAAAAAAAGGTTCAGTTAAATCGGAATTTCAAATAAACAATGAGCATTTTTAGCATGGGTATATTTCATGCAATAAATGGGACATACTTAATCTAAGAAACAATGTTGTTTATTTGGAATTCACATTAAATTGAGCATCTTGTGCTTTATTTTGCAACCCTACATTCACAGACTCTGGTTGTTCTGAAAATGATCAATTTTTGCTCTAAGAAGCAGCTAAGATGGTTGTCAGAAGCTTCCCTGAATCCCTGGGTCTCTGCATCCACATTTCCGGACAGCAATCTTTCTGACCTTCTTTTCTTCGGCTTTTTTAACTGTCCTGTAGCTCTATAACTATCTGTAATATACTGATAGGCTTATTTATTTTCCAAAAATTTCAATACTTTCTGCTTCTAAACAAAACCCAGATACTAATATTCCTCTGAAATTTTAACTATATTCACTATAAATACACACATACATATACATATATATGACGTAAATTCTTAAACTTAGGTGCTGCTTAGGGTCATTTATTTTTCAAAGTTGACTTTATGTTTATGTTGTCTGTTGCTAAAATACACCAAAATATCCTTAAATGTGGGGTTTGGGGGTGATGGCAGTGGCTGCTGCCATCATGCTGGCTGCAGCAGGGAAGCAAGGCTGGGGCTGCACACTTCATACAGCCAGTGGAAGCAGTACCCTATCTGAGCTGGACAGGAGCTCCCCGTGCTGCTGCAGTCACCCAAACAGCAGCTGTAGACTCAGGCCTTCTGCTCTAGGGAGCAAACAGACGCCCGGCCTCCTGGGTGGGACTACAGCAGCCCAAACTGCAGCTGTGGATGCCAGCCTTCCTGTGCTCTTGGGGGAGCCAGGAACAGGCAGGATCTGCCTTTTTGGGTGCATCTGCAGCCATCGGACCTACAGCTGCAGACCTAGGCATCCCGCCCCCCAAATCTGGCAGAAACCAGGGACAAGCAGGAGACCTGCCTCTTCGCAGTTGGCAGGGCCAGAGCTCCCAGGTGCAGCTTCAGCTGCCCTCCCAGGTGCCAGATCCAGGCGTCTCTGAAGCCTGCACCATTGTGGGCCTCAGGAAGGACCCCCAATCCCTGCAGGTTCGGTGGAGTCTGCCCGAACTCTCTCCACTCCCAGCACCTGCTCTGATCTCAGAGTGGGAGTTGAGGCCATGAATGGCAGCGGGAGGCAGATTGATTCCTGGGCAGAACGGGGTGGGTCCCCAGTAAGGCCCCACCTTCAGGCCAGGGAGGGTCTGAAGACTGGGTCCGGACTTCCAATCCCCCAGACTGGAATGGAGATTCATGGTGCCTCTTCCGGGCACCCATGGCCATCCATGGGCCAATCAGCACACACTTCCTCCCCTCTGAGGTCAACAAAATCCCTGGGCTCAGCCAGAGCAGGACAGAGGACTGCCAGAGGACAAGGAGGGCAGAGAGTACCCTCTCTGCTGATAGCTGGAGACAGTGGGACGACCAGATGCAGAGAGGAGTACCCTCTTGGCTGAGAGCTGAAGAGATCACCTGCTGGCAGGAGGAACTACCCACTCCTCTGAGCAATTCTAACGCTATATAAAACTGTTCTTCACCCTTCGTTTGTCTGCGTACCTCATTCTTCTTGGATGCAGGACAGGAACTCAGGCAAAGGCGCCATGGCCGCAGAGGTTTCTGGCCGGAAATCGGCCAGAAAAATCGATATACCCCAGAGATCCCTTAACAGATGGTACGTTAAAATCTTATGTTCTTTATTGATTTTACTCTCCGTAGAACAAAATTGTATTTGTTGATTTAGATAGCTTGCAAGGTCTCATCTTTCATTTGTTTCTCTGCTTCAGTTCTCTCATTATATTGTGAGTACTAGATATGAAAGAATTGTATATAAACAAACAATAATAGGACAAAAGGTCTCCACAGCACATAGTTTTATGGTGTTATAGGTCTCCTACTAAGAGTTAAACTCCATTATAGAAGAATTCCCAGGAAATACATAAGCTTGTTAGTTTGATTAAAATGAATGGATCCCAATATCAAATGTAATTATTGGTTGAAGTATAAAAAAGGAGATGATCTCTACAAAGCTAATGCCTAGTGGAATTACTTTCTTCCTCCAAATGTGACAAGGCTTTTCTTTTTAAAAAAACTAAAATAAAACACAATATATGGCTTGTACATTGCTGTTAAATCTATACAGGCACAATAATCCAAATACTTGAAGAAACACTTTGTTCAAGCAATTGACAGCTCTGGATATAATATTTTAAGGTAGTATGTGAGTTATAATACACATTGTGTAATGCATAGGTTTTTTAATCTAACATTGTCAGATGCCATTCTGTAATTTCTTGGTTCTATCATTTCGTAGCAAAGTGACCTTGAGCATTTCTGAACCTCATTTTTTTGTATCTGATCTTTCTCTATAAGGTATAAAATACTTCCCATTACTTTTAATGGCAAAAAAGCAATTACTTTTGCACCAACCTAATATTATGATAGTACCCACATCTCAATGTTGTCATGAGTTTCAAATCAAATTGTAAGTATATATATGCATAAACATATATGGATATATTTAGTTTCTAAAGCATAGGGTTGTTTTACTTTTTTATATAACTGATATTTGCACTAGCAGTTTGACTTATATATTATTATCATTGTCAGTTACAGGTGAGAAAACCTATTACTCAAGCTACAATTTGTACCATAAATGATAACTGATTGATGAAACCTGGCAGTCACACTCAGCATTCATATTTCTTCAGAAAAGAATGCTTTCTCTTTGAATGATCTGTTCACTTCACTGGCATCCCACATTAATCTACACTCAAAAGTTATTCAAAGTGGTTAAAAATAAACCAGATACCTCCATTGTTATCTTGAAATAAGATAATAATATTACTAGGAATTACAAAGAAATTTTCTCTTAATCAGGCTAATCACAATGAAATCAATATGCTTTCATTTTCTATATTTATCCTTCTTTATAATCATGTAACATTTTATTAGTAATGTTTCTGTTACCTAGTCTGCTCTCATTATCTAACATCCTCTTCATATTTTTCTATGTCTTCCAGGAAGTCAGCGATGAAGGAGAAAGAGCACAGGCATGTAAATGAACATAAGTTCATACCCCAGCTGTAATAATGATGTGTGATTTCAGGTAAATCACTTGACCTCCCATAAGTTCAGTTTTCTCCTTTATAGAATATGGATTCCAACAATAAGTACCTTGAAGGAGTGCATTGGAAGTGAGATGCCAATGCCTTCACATGCCTTATCAAATTGAGTCCTCCCACAACTCAGGCTTGTCTGCATTTAGATGGTTTCTAATTTTAAAAATTAAATTATATTTTATATACAATAATCATAAAGGACTGCTAAGTTCATAAAAATATACATTTCCCCCAGACATTGTGTGAATCCTCATGAAAATATATAACATGGCTTATGAAGTAATATTGAAAAAAATGCTCATAAAGCTTCCTGTAAAAGTAACCACAAATTTCCTTCAATACCTAAGGCAAAGGAAGAAGTTAAATAATATCTCAGGTGTGTATTTATCACAATCCACAAGGTAAGAAATTCTACAGTATGAATAACCACATTTCTTTAGCAAACATGACAAGAAACAAAAGAACAAGAGAAAAAAAAAAAAGATGGAGAGTATATTACTGTGCTAGGGCTGCCATGACAATGTACTGTGAACTGGATAGCTTAAACAACAGAAATTTATTTCCTCATAGGTCTGAAAGCTGGAAGTCCAAGATCAAGGTGCTGACAGGTTTGGTTTCATTCTGAGGCTTCTCTACTTTGTAGATGGCTGTCTTCTCCCTTTGTCTTCACACAGTCTTCCTCTGTCTTCTCTACTCCTAATCTCTTCTCCTTTTAGGACACCAGTTAGATTAGATTAGACCTCACCCATTATGACCTCATTTTACATTAACTACTTCTTTAAAGGTCTGTCTCCAAATAGAGTTACATTCTGAGGTACTGTGGATTAGAACTTTAACATACAAATTTTGGTAGAAAATAATTCAGCTCATAACAGGCAGAAACTTATGAATAAAAAGAGACCTTAGCTACATATTATCCAACGATAATGCATCTACCTAAAATTAATGAACACAAACAAATGCAATAAAGCAAAAAACAACAACAACAAAAAAACAAAAAACACAAAAGGTCAGTAGTTCTCAAATCATGGCCCACAGACCTTGGGATTCAACCAGGTTGTTTCAGAATATTCATAAGGTTAAAACTACTTGTGCAGTAATATGATGATATTTTCCTTTTCTCGCTGTTCAATATTGCACGGTTACAATAGCAAAGCTGGTGAAATACTGACACCTGAGTATGAATCACAAAAGAAGCCAATTTTATAAATAAATTATTGTAAACTAAATGAATAAAGGCTAATAAACATATACCCCATACAGAAGAATCTCAAATAATTAGTTACTTTAGTGTCTTTTTTTTTTTAAAGATCTTTTTTTGAATTATACTTTAAGTTCTAGGGTACATGTGCACAACGTGCAGTTACTTTACTTTCAAAGAGGTAAAGCATAACTCCCCAGTCTGTAAGTGTGGACTGAGCAACTGTCTTCTTTCTGTATGGAAATGCTTTCAGTATGGAAAGCATTTTAAAAAGGTAAATTTGCAGTGGAGAAACCTGACATATACTACCTCAGCCAGGTAATCAAGGTCAGTACCAACAGTGATAAATCATGTTGATAGTATGTACCCTTCATATGATGCAATGAAAATGTGACTTTATTGCCCCAAGACCATAGCGCCACTCTAATCATGAGAAAAACACCAGACAAATCCCAAATGACAGACATTCTTCAAAATATCTAACCAGAACTCTTCAAAAGTATCAAGGTCGTCAAAA
>NW_012109774.1:0-327 GCF_000951045.1 Mandrillus leucophaeus | reverse complement strand
AAGGAAATATGAATAAATTATGGATCTTAGGTAATGTTAATTTGCCAATATTGACTCATTAATTGGGTTAACTATACCATACTTATGTAGGATATAAACAGTAGGGAAACTAGGTGTGAGGTAAAAAGGAATTATTTGTATTAACTTCACAACTTTTCTGAAAACCTAAAACGACTTTCAAATAGTTTATTTAAAAAATAATTATGCCTAATAAATATTAAACTGATCTGGAAAATAGTTTCACTTAAGAATATTCTTGATAAGGCAATAAAAATAATTAATTCTATTCAGTCTTGACCCTTGCGTGTTTTTTTATTTTTATTTTTA
>NW_012109773.1:0-1112 GCF_000951045.1 Mandrillus leucophaeus | reverse complement strand
TGTGTGCATGTGTGTATGCATATATGTATATGTGTATATGTGTGCATGTGTGTAGGTATATGCATATGTGTGTATGTGTATATGGATGTGTGTGTGCATGTTTGTATACATGTGTTTATATCTGTGTGTATGTGTGTATATGTATGTGTATGCATGTATATGTGTATGTGTGTATAAGTGTATGAATATGTGTATGTATGTATATGCATGTGTGTATAAATGTGTGTATGTATACGTGTGTATAAGTGTATGCATGCATATGTGTGTATAAATGTGTGTATGTATGTGTATATAAGTGTATATGTGTATGTGTGTATAAATGTGTGTATGTATGTATAAGTGTGTATGTATATGTGTATGTATGTATGTATATGTATAAATGTGTGTATGTATATGTATAAGCGTGTATATGTATGCATGTGTGTATGTATGTATATGTTAGATGTGTGTATGTATGTATATGTTTGTGTTTGCATGTGTGTGTATATGTGTGTATCTGTGTAAGACTGACAGCTGAGCAGGGAGATCAAGTCAATGACTGTGGTTTGGTCTGAGGAAGGCTGAGACGCACACAAGCTGAGGTCCCAAACTTACCCTGAAAACCGAGGCCAAGCCCAGTAGCGTTTGAGGCAGGGATGAAAGGCTCTTGTTAACGACCCTGTCAGTGGTCTGCAAATCCACCAGAAAGACGCAGCGTCCTTGTTAATTTCAGGCCTCTCAAAAGCAGCCCTGCCCAGTCTGTCCTGGCCCTCTCCCTTGAATGTGTCATCTCCCTAAAATCCTGACCTCCTACACTTGAGGAGGGTCCTCCTTCCCTCCATCAACCGCGTGCCCAAAGCAATCCCCTAAGTTCACAGCATCCCGAATTCCGGTAACCCTTTAGAGGTTCACGTATCCCACTACTGTTTTGGCCCTCTTCTCTCCTCCTTGGGCCAGCCAGTGTGATGTTGGTTCCTTAGCAGCCCTGGGGAGAAACAGAGGGCCCGGGGGCGTGGGGAGAGTCCAAGGAGCCATCCTGAATCCTCAGGCCTCCCGTCCGTCCGCGAGTCAGTGCGGCCATGCGAGCACCAGGGGGCGCCAGAGCGTCGGGTTTCGCGCGGCGGCTCCTCGCA
>NW_012109772.1:0-1266 GCF_000951045.1 Mandrillus leucophaeus | reverse complement strand
CCTCCCGAGTAGCTGGGACTACAGGTGCCCGCCACCTCACTCGGCTAGTTTTTTGTATTTTTTAGTAGAGACGGGGTTTCACCGTGTTAGCCGGGATGGTCTCGATCTGCTGACCTTGTGATCCGCCCATCTTGGTCTCCCAAAGTGCTGGGATTACAGGCCTGAGCCACCGCGCCCGGCCCATCCATAGTTTTAAATCATATCTTCAAAGGAACGCATCACCCTCCAAAGGGTTAAGTCCCACTGACCTTCCTTTTGTAGATGGGGAACCTGAGGCTCAGAGCCAGTACATAATTTCTCCTAGGTGGCACAATTTGTAACAGATGCTGAAATAGACCCAGAAATTGGACTTACTTGACTGCATAGCCGGGAGAATGTGATAAAGGATAAAAGTTCTCCCTAGACCCATTTTGCCCATCTGTGCATCTTAGCCTGGACACGGCCTGCACCCCCCAGGCTAGACTGGGTGCCCTTCCTCTGTGCTCATCCCCAATGTCACCCCAGTCTTTTTCATGGTGTGGAGCTGTGTCTGTACTCATGCCTGTATATATCAATTGATTGATGGGTTGGAGAAGATACACATCTCAAGCTTTGCTTACACAACCTCACACTCAGACACCTCCACCTGCCCTAGTAAACCTGTTGCTTCTGCGGGTTCTCTGTCCGAGGTCAAAAGCCCTAGAGGCATTCTTGCCTCTTCACTTTGCCTCACACCCCAGGCCTACTCTATTAGCAAATCTGATCAGCTTGACCTTTGCCCTTCAAAATCGATTCAGAATCTGACCACTCTTTGTCCTCCTCCCCTGCTCCTACCTTAACGTCCATCCACATCCACCTTTGTCTCTTGTCTGACCGACGAGTCACATTCTGAAGGCTTCTCCCTCTGCTTCCCTTCTGCCTGTTCTCCACCCAGGAGCCAGAGTGGTCTTTCGAAAACCTAGGATTGTTCGGCCGGGGGCGGTGGCTCACGCCTGTAATCCCAGCATTTTGGGAGGCCGAGGCGGGCAGATCAAGAGGTCAGGAGATCGAAACCATCCTGGCTAACACAGTGAAACCCCGTCTCTACTAAAAATACAAAAAATTAGCCGGGCGTGGTGGTGGGCGCCTGTAGTCCCAGCTACTCGGGAGGTTGAGGCAGAAGAATGGCGTGAACATGGGAGACAGAGCTTACAGTGAGCCAAGATCCCACCACTGCACTCCAGCCTGGGCAACAGAGTGAGACTCCGTCTAATAAAAAAATAAAATAAAATAAAAAAGAGTGCTCTC
>NW_012109771.1:0-867 GCF_000951045.1 Mandrillus leucophaeus | reverse complement strand
GTAACTCTCTGAGGTGATTTCACAGAACACAAAGTAGTTTTTCAGAAAGCTTCTTTCTATTTGCTATTGGAGGATATTTCCTTTGGCCCTATAATCTTCAAGGAGATCCAAAATATCAGTTCTCAGATGTCACGGAAATAAGGCTAGCAAACAGCTCCATGAAGTATAGCTGTATCTCTGTGAGTTGAAATCACACATCACAAAGTAGTTTCTCAGAAAGCTTCTTTCCACTTTTTCTCTGAGGATATTTTCTTTTTCACCATGGCCCTCTATGGGCTTCCAAATATCACTTTCAAAATTCCTCAAGAACAGGCTTAGCGAACGGCTTCTGGAGGGGAAAGCTGTATCTCTTTGAGATGAATTAACAGAACACTAAGCAGTTTCTCAGAAAGCTTTTTTCCAGTTTTTATCTTAGGATATCTTCTTTTTCACCATAGCCCTCCATGGGCTTCCAAATATCACTTTTCAAATTCCACAAGTACAGTATTAGTGAAAAGTTTCTAGAGGGGAAAACTGTAACTCTGTCAGATAATTTCACAGAGCACAAAGAAGTTTCTCAGAAAGCTTGTTTCTCTTTTTTATCAGAGGATATTTCCTTTGGCCCTATAGTCTTCAACGGGATCCGAAATATCAGTTCACAAATTCCACAGAAATAAGACTAGCAAACAACTCCACGAAATACAGCTGTAACTCTGTGAGTGGAAGTCACAAATCACAAATCAGTTTCTCAGAAATTTTCTTTCTACTTTTTCTCTGAGGATATTTTCTTTTTCATCAGAGCTCTCTAGGGGCTTCCAAATATCACTTTGCAAATTCCACAAGAACAGGCTTTGTGAACGGATTCTTGAGGGGAAAGCTGTAACTCTG
>NW_012109770.1:0-1105 GCF_000951045.1 Mandrillus leucophaeus | reverse complement strand
TTTTTTTGAGAGTCTCACTCTGAACTGGAGTTCAGTCGTGGGAGCTCAGCTCACTGCAACCTCCGCCTCCTGGGTTCAAGCGATTTTCTCACCTCAGACTCCTGAGTAGCTGGAATTACAGGCACCTGCCACCACGCCCAGTTCTTTTTTTTTTTTTTTTGTATTTTTAGTTGATACAGGGTTTCACCATGTTGGCCAGGCTGGTTTTGAATCCTGACCTCAAGTGATCTGCCCACCTTGGCCTCCCAAAGTGCTAGGATTACAGGCGTGAGCCACCGCGCCCTACTAATGTTTGTATTTTTACTAGAGACAGGGTTTCACCATATTGACCAGGCTAGTCTTGAACTCCTGACCACAAGTGATCCACCAGCCTTTGTCTCCAAAAGTGCTGGGATTACAGGCATGAGCCACTGCACCCGGCCCGAATTTCTAGTCATTATTCGTTATTGTTAAAGTGGGGATTAATTGATTCGTTTCTCAGATTCTTCCTAAGTGCCTAATGTGTGCTGTGCTGAGGGTACAACAGAGTATAAAACAAAAGTAAGGCCAGGTGCAGTGGCTCACGCCTGTAATCCTAGCACTTTGGGAAGCCGAGGCGGGCAGATCACCTGAGGTCGGGAGTTCAAGACTAGCCTGACCAACATGGAGAAACCCCATCTCTACTGAAAATACAAAATTAGCCAGGCGTGGTGGTACATACCTGCAATCCCAGCAACTTGGGAGGCTGAGGCAGGAGAACCACTTGAACCTGGGAAGTGGGGGTTGCAGTGAGCCGAGATTGCACCATTGCACTCCAGCTTGGGCAACAAGAGTGAAACTACGTCTCAAAACAAAACCAAACAAACAAAACACAAAGTTCCTGTGCTGAGGAGGTGGAGGAGGTAATAAACAATAAATTTACAGTAGTACATTAGATGGTGGTAATTGGTATTACCAAAAGACAGAATAACATTTACTTTAAAGATCTTAACAGACTTTTGTGATTACAGAATCAGGCAACACACCATTCTATAAACCATTCTGTAAAACAGAATGAGTGTTTTTTGTTTTTTTTTTTTTTTTTTACACAGCATCTCACTCAGTCGCCCAGGCTGGAGCACAGTGG
>NW_012109769.1:0-1545 GCF_000951045.1 Mandrillus leucophaeus | reverse complement strand
TAAAAATACAGGTACTTGTATTTATTTACAAGTACTTATGTAGCACTTTCTATATTCCAGACAATCTTCTAGGGGTTTTATAAATATTAACTCTTTTAATCTTTATAACAGTATTGAAGCAGAAGTTGTTTTTACCTTCAGTTTTTAAATGAGGCAACTGAAACACAGAGAGGTTGAGAACTTTGCCCACAATTGCACAGCTGGTAAATGGCAGAGCCAAGGCAGTCTGTTTTCCTAATTTTTGTCAATCTGTTTATATGGGGTATATATAAGTTAATGGCAAAATAAAGCACATCAATAAAAACAAACAATGTATTAAATTCTGGTTACTGTTGCCTATCCTGAGGCTTACTTTCTCTTTGTTGAAGGGGAGATTAAAGAGTGTTTTTAGAGGCATTAAAGGAAATAGCACAAAACTGATGCCTTCTCATTGACATAATTGGAACTGAAAGAGAACTGCAAAGTGAGTAACTTTCTTATTTTGTGGGTCAATGTTATTTAACACCACAACAGAGCACAATTTATAGTACCTCTTAGGGAGACAATGTGCTGATAAATTATTGTTTTTGTGCCATAAGTGCCAGAGGGCAGTTTGTTTTCTCATAGTTTCAACCTCTTCTTGATAACCCTGTGTGCTGATGCTTTGCTGGAAAGATCTTATCTTTTTTGTGCAAACTGTCTTAGCCCTAGTCAAATGATTAGAAAATCCCTATACGTTGCGTCTAAATTAACAAAGACTTTATGGTTGAATATTTCCAATCAACACACAATCATCAGTTAATAGGAGTCTAGGATGGTGGTTCTTAACTTGAGGTCTCTGGACCAGTAGGATGGGCATCACCCAAGAACTCTTCAGAAATCCATATTCTCTGAGCTACCCTAGGCCTACTAAATTAGAAACTGTGAAATAGGGCCCAGCAATCTGTGTTTGAATAAAGACCTTCAAGTTCAAAAAATCTAGTCTTTAAAAAATAGGCAAACCTAGTACACAACCATAGTACAAATTTCATGTAAATTTCTTGTCACGAGTTAGATTCTTAAGAGCTTATTTGGAATCAAATCCTGACTCTATGATTTACTGCTTATGTGACCTTGGGCAAGTCATTTAACCTCTGTAAATCTCAGTTTCCTTTTCTGCAAAATAGGAACGATGAGACTTGATATATAGGGTGTTACCCAGTAAATTAAATAATGCATGCAAAAGCCGAAAAGTGCATAGAATATGACAAACGCTCAAGGTATGTTTGTCACTGGTATCATTATTGTTTTCATCATTATTGGTACAATAGCACTTGATGAGAAGTATTTTAAAAGGAAAGGAGGCCAAGCATGGTGGCTCATGCCTGTAATTGCAGCACTTTGGGAGACCTAGGCGGGTGGATCACTGGAGGTCAGGAGTTCAAGATCAGCCTGGCCAACATGGTGAAAACCTGTCTCCACTGAAAAAAAAAAAAAAATACAAAAATTAGCTGGGCCTGGTGGCTCACACCTGTAATCCCAGCTACTTGGGAGGCTGAGGAAGGAGAATCACTTGATCTCAGGAGG
>NW_012109768.1:0-1352 GCF_000951045.1 Mandrillus leucophaeus | reverse complement strand
TTACTCACATGAGGGGCTTTCACACGGGACCCTGGCTGGGCCTCTTGCCTGAAACATCTCCATGTGGCTTTTCCATGTGGCCAGGGCTTCTTCACCTTTTAGGAGGAATAAACCAAAGCCATCTATTGTATAACATGATGCCTATGGTGAATAACAATGTATTTTTGACTGAAAATGGCTGAAAAATAGATTTTATTTTCATTTTTATCTTTTTTTTTATTTTTTTATTTTTTATTTTTTTGAGACAGGGCCTTACTCTGTTGCCCAGACTGGAGTGCAGTCGTGGGATTATGGCTCACTGCAACCTCCACTTTCCAGGCTCAAGTGATTCCCCTCTCTCAGAATCCGGAGTAGCTGGGACTATAGGTGCGTGCCACACGCCTAGCTATTTTTTTTTTTTTTTTTTTTTTTATTTTTTTTTTTTTTGAGACAGGGCCTTACTCTGTTGCCCAGGCTGGAGTGCAGTCGTGGGATTATGGCTCACTGTAACCTCCACTTTCCAGGCTCAAGTGATTCCCCTCTCTCAGAATCCAGAGTAGCTGGGACTATAGGTGCGTGCCACACGCCTAGCTATTTTTGTATTTTTTTTTTTTTTTTTTGAGAAACGGGTGAGAGATGTCATGAGGGATCTCAAAGGGAAAAAGGACATTTTTTTTTTTTTTTTTGAGATGGAGTCTTGCTCTGTCGCCCGCTGGAGTGCTGTGGCGCAGGTTCCAGGGTTCACACCATTCTCCTGCCTCAGCCTCCCAAGAAGCTGGGACAACAGGCACCCGCCACCATGCCTGGCTAATTTTTTGTATTTTTTAGTAGAAACGGGGTTTCACCATGTTAGCTAGGATGGTCTCGATTTCCTGACCTCGTGATCCACCCGCCTTGGCCTCCCAAAGTGCTGGGATTACAGGCATAAGTCACCGCGCCTGGCCTGTATTTTTTTTTAAGAACAGGTTTTTTAATGTTCTCACCGTAAAACAAAGTGATACGTATGTGAGGTAATGCATTGTGCTAATTAGCTTGACTAACAGTTCCACAATGTATACATATTTTAAAACAACATGCTGTGCATGCTAAATGTATATAACTTTTACTTATCAATTAAAACAGTGAAAAATAAAGATACGCTGGGCATGGTGGCTCACACCTATAATCCCAGCACTTTGGGAGGCTGAGGCAGGTGGATCCCTTGAGCCCAGGAGTTCAAGACCAGGCTGGGCAACAGGGCAAGATCCTTTCTCTACAAAAATACATTTTAAATTAGCTGGGCATGGTGGTGCTCAGCTGTAGTCCCAGCCACTAAGGAGGCTGAAGTCAGAGAATTGTTTGAGCCAGGGAGGCAACGGTGCAGTGAGCCATGA
>NW_012109767.1:0-1426 GCF_000951045.1 Mandrillus leucophaeus | reverse complement strand
GCGCCCGGCCCCTTTTCTTTTTTTAAAACCTTAGCTCCAGCTGGCAAGAGTGTTAAATCACTTACTGGAATTTTAAAAAATTGTATAGTTTTTAACCTTGAGCCAGGCATTGTTCTAAACAGGTAACACATGTTGACTCGTTTAACCCTGAAAGCCCCTTAAATAGGGGAAAATAGGTTCTGAAAGGTTAAATAGCTTGCCTGGAGTCACAGCTAGTAATGAAGGAGCCAGGACTCCAACCCAGGTGTTTCGGCTCCAGCATGTTTTTAACCATGAGGCTTTGCTTCCACTCTTCTCCTTAGATTTAAGTAAGGGTAGAGAAGGAACATGGGAACCAAATGCTCCTTCAAAATGATTTGAAAACGCTCTTTGCCCTGTTCCCATCCCAAGGTCAGCAGGAATGCATCAGAGCCTGACTTCTTCAGTCTCCCCTCAAAGCAGCAGAAAGTTCTTTTTTTTTTTTTTCTCCCTGAGACGGAGTCTCCCTCTGTCACCCAGGCTGGAGTGCAGTGGCAAAATCTCGGCTCACTGCAACCTCCACCTCCCGGGTTCAAGCACTTCTCCTGTCTCAGCCTCCCGAGTAGCTGGGGCTACAGGCGCCTGCCACCACTCCCAGCTAATTTTTGTATTTTAGTAGAGACGGGGTTTCGCCATGTTGACCAGGCTGGTCTCGAACTCCTGACCTCAGGTGATCCACCCGCCTCGGCCTCCCGAAGTGCTGGGACTACAGGCGTGAGCCACCATGCCTGGCCAAGAAAGTTCTTCATGTTGAGGTGAGTCGTACTATCCTTTTTTTCAGTTGCTGAGGTTGGAATTTTATTTTATTTTATTTTTATTGTCTAAGAATGTTTTACAAGGAGAATTTTCATTTACAATAAAAAATAGCACAGTAAATGTCCGTCAACCCCTGGCCCAGCTTCAACAATTATCGCTTTGTGGTCTCTTATTTTACCTGTGAATATGCTCTACATTTTCTGGGTTATTTTAAATCTAATCTGAGACCTACTCCTTCCATGAACATTTCACCAACAGATAAAGGCTCTTTTAACAATCAAAATACCATTATCACACCTAAAAAGCATTTCTATAATACAGGATATCCTGTGTGTTAAAGCTTCTGATTTCGCATGGCCACTTTACAGTTGATTTATTTAAAAAAAAAAAAAAAAAAAAAATCTGAGCCCAGGCGTGGTGGCCCATGCCTGTAATCCCAGCACGTTAAGAGGCCGAGGCGGGCGGATCGCCTGAGGTTGGGAGTTCGAGACCAGCCTGACCAACATGGAGAAACCCCGTCTCTACTAAAAATACAAAAAAATTAGCCGGGTGTGGTGGCACATGCCTGTAATCCCAGCTATTCGGGAGGCTGAGGCAGGAGAATCTCTTGAACCTGGGAGACGGAGGTTGCAGTGAGCTGAGATTGCGCCAT
>NW_012109766.1:0-1169 GCF_000951045.1 Mandrillus leucophaeus | reverse complement strand
TAGAGTGTGGTACTTATTCTCAATAGTCTAAATGCTGCCAGTCTAAGGACATCCAGATAAAAGGTAGTGGGCAGTAGAGCCAAAATCAAGTCAGGAAAAAAAGATTTTTGTCTAAATAAGTGAAGTTTTAAAAGGGTAAAATTTAACTTTAATAACTTGCTTCTATTTTAAGTTGTTTTTATGCATCATTTTCTTTCTTAGTCTTTTTAATGTTTTAATTGCTTAACTGTTTCACTCTTTCAATTATTTTATTAGTTGTAATGCAGTTGTCCACGTTCTTTTTGTCCAGATACTTTCTTCCTCAATGTTCTTAAGAACACATCTCAGGCCGGGCGCGGTGGCTCAAGCCTGTAATCCCAGCACTTTGGCAGGCCGAGACGGGGGATCACGAGGTCAGGAGATTGAGACCATCCTGGCTAACACGGCGAAACCCCGTCTCTACTTAAAAATACAAAAAACTAGCCGGGCGAAGTGGCGGGCACCTGTAGTCCCAGCTACTCGGGAGGCTGAGGCAGGAGAATGGCGTGAACCCGGGAGGCAGAGCTTGCAGTGAGCTGAGATCCGGCCACTGGACTCCAGCCTGGGCGACAGAGCGAGATTCCGTCTCAAAAAAAAAAAAAAGAACACATCTCTGGCAGCCATGAAGAAGAATTAATTCATGTGCTTTGCAGGGACATGGATGAAGCTGGAAACCATCATTCTCAGCAAACTAATACAGGAACAGAAAACCAAACACCGCTTGTTCTCACTCATAAGTGGGAGTCGATCAATGAGAACACATGGACACAGGGAGGGGAACATCACACACTGGCGCCAGTTGGGGGGTGGAGGACAAGGGGAGGGAGTGCATCAGGACAAGTACCTAATGCATGTGGGGCTTAAAACCTAGATGATGAGTTGATAGGTGCAGCAAACCACCATGGCACATGTATACCTATGTTACAAACTTACACATTCCACCCATGTATCCCAGAACTTAAAATAAAATAAAAATAATAATAATACTAAAGAACACACCTATGGTCACTTCTTAATCTCCTTTACTTTTTCAAAAGAACTTTAAATTTTGGCCGGGTGTGGTGGCTCAAGCCTGTAATCCCAGCACTTTGGGAGGCCGAGACGGGCGGATCACGAGGTCAGGAGTTTGAGACCATCCTGGCTAACACGGT
>NW_012109765.1:0-2630 GCF_000951045.1 Mandrillus leucophaeus | reverse complement strand
GTGTGTGTGTGTGTGTGTGTGTGTTTAGCAACTAGATTTCTGTCACCCAGGCTGAAGTGCTGTGGTAGGATCACAGCTCATTGCATCCTCAAACTCCTGGGCTCAAGTGATCATCTCTTCTCAGCCTCTGGAGTCACTAGGGCCAGGTGTGTGCTACTATGCCCACTATTTATTTTTTTAATTTTTTGTACAGATGGGGTCTTGTTTTGTTGGCCAGCTTGGTCTCAAACTCTTGGCCTCAAATGATCCTTCCACCTTAGCTTCCCAAAGTTCTGGGACTACAGGCATGAGCCATCATACCCAGCCAAAAATTGATAGTATTCTTATAGAATAAATGTTCAAATGCCCCCAAAACACAAACTTTTAGTCATAACTCACTCACGGTGTGAACAAATCACAATAACATGTAATACCAGCAATGTACATTTCATGATTATACACAGGCAAAGAGATGGGGCAGTATCAAGAGGAATAAAACCAATTCTTACCATTTTAACCGAATACAGTTTCTTTTGTGTGTGGGATATGGGGGTGGTCATGGTTAAAGGCTTTTTGTCGTTGTTGCCCTATATAATCACCTAGGATGGCTTCACTTTTATGACAAAAGACTAACTTCTTTCAGATGTGATAAAACTGGTATGACATAATTGTTTTTTCTTTAATGTTAGTTTTATTTAATTCTAAATTAAAGACTACAGAGTAGTTAAGACTGAACCATGATTTTGAAGCCACCTCACAAGACATGCCCTGTAGCTATGTTTCATTTCCTGAGCTGGCCAGACCTGTAATGCTGGCACCTGCATATTGTGCTAGTAACTTTTACCATTACTGTCTAGGACAGAAGCACTTGAGGCACAATCTTTTCTGCTACTCAGTATTACCTTTAGAAATCTCACACAAGAAGTGTCAGCTAACATTACGTAATACATATTGACAACTCTCTTTCACAGGAAACTCTTTACTCCTTTTTTTTTTCTTGAGATGAAGTCTCGCTCTTGTCCCCCAGGCTGGAGTGCAATGGCGCGATCTTGGCTCACTGCAATCTCCGCCTCCTGGGTTCAAGCGATTCTCCTGCCTCAGCCTCCCAAGTAGCTGGGATTACAGGTGCCTGACACCAGGCCTGGCTGATTTTTTTTATTTTTAATAGAGACGGGGTTTTCACCATGTTGGCCAGGCTGGTCTCAAACTCCTGACCTCAGGTGATCTACCTGCCTCGGCCTCCCAAATGGCCAGGAAACTCTTTACTCCTAATTTTTTTCTGCTGCCTTAAGCTTTATGGGCCTATCCAATGTCTTTGCTGTGTTCATTAGGATTGACAAGATTCAGTAACTTAGAGGAAATGGAAGAAAGGGTAGAACTTTGCCTAAACTCTTGGGTTATTTAAAAAATAGTTGCTGTGGCCAGGCACAGTGGCTGACACCTACAATCCCAGCACTTTGGGAGGCCGAGGTGGGTGTATCACCTGAGGCCAGGAGTTCGAGACCAGCCTGGCCAACATGGTGAAACCCTGTCTCTACCAAAAAAATACAAAAAATTAGCTGGGTATCATGGCGGGCACCTGTAATCCCAGCTACTCAGGAGGCTGAGGCAGGAGAATCGCTTGAATTCGGGAAGTGGAGCTTGCAATGAGCTGAGATAGTGCCACTGCACTCCAGCCTGGGTGACAGAGTGAGACTCTGTCTCAAAAAAAAAAAAAAGACAGGGTCTGACTCTCTCGCCCAGGCTGGAGTGCAGTGGTGCAATCTCGGCTCACGGGAATCTCCGCCTCCCGGGTTCAAACGATTCTCCTGCCTAAGTCTCCCAAGTAGTTAGGATTACAGGCATGCACCACCACGTCTGGGTATTTTTGTATTATTAGTAGAGACGGGATTTCACCCTGTTGGCCAGGCTGGTCTCGAACTCCCAACCTCAGGTGATCCATCTGCCTTGGCCTCCCAAAATGCTGGGATTACAGGCCTGAGCCACTGTGCCCGGCCGAGTGGTAAAAATTTCTAAAACCTAATCGTGGTGAGGGTTGCAAAACTCTGTAAATATACTCAAAGTCACTGAATTGTAGAAACAAAGAACAAAAAACTTGGCAGCAGAATTTCAGTTATTGACGTTACAATATATAGCTTTAAAATGAATCTAACCTGATTATGAACTCTCAGTTTACACGAAAGGATACCAACTAATTGAAAATAGAATCTAGGCCAGGCGCGTGGCTCACGCCTGTAATCCCAACACTTTGGGGCTGAGGCGGGCAGATCACCTGAGGTCGGGAGTTCGAGATCAGCCTGGCCAACATGGAGAAACCCCGTCTCTACTAAAAATACAAAGATTAGCTGGGCCTGGTGGTGGGCACCCGTAATCCCAGCTACTTGGAAAGCTGAGGCAGGAGAATCGCTTGAATCCAGGAGGCGGAGGCTGCAGTGAGCCGAGTTCGCGCCACCGCACTCCAGGCTGGGTGACAAAAGTGAGACTCCATCTCAAGAAAAGAAAATAGACTCTAAAAAATTACAAGTCTTTAAGCAACCGTGTCCAAATTTTAGAGTAATTAAGATATTAAAGTGAATAATCTTTCTTCAAAACTACCAGTACACAGCCAACATACACAACAAAAACAGGTGTGTGTGTGTGTGTGTGTGTGT
>NW_012109764.1:0-1937 GCF_000951045.1 Mandrillus leucophaeus | reverse complement strand
GCCAGGATGGTCTCGATCTCCTGACCTTGTGATCCACCCGCCTCAGCCTCCCAAAGTGCTGGGATTACAGGCTTGAGTCACCGCGCCCGGCCAATATTTTTCTTAAATACAGCACAAACTCACATCTTAGGGGTGCACCAAGTCACATTTCAGCTGGATGCCTGCATGTCAAAATCTCTGATTAGCCAAAGCCAATATAACCATCAATAGAATAAACTCTGTGACAAATGAATAAATCTGACATTTTATTTTTAAAATAATATTTTAAATTTAGGGGTCAAGTTTTTTTGTATCTGTGAAAAATTCCCAAACTAGTACTTTTTCTTAAAAGACGTGTCAACAACAAAATTAAACGCTGTCCTTGAAGACGATTTTGCTCAATGCTGTGAATGCCAGTCCATCCCAACACAAAGATCAGAATCAGCCTCTAATCTACTCTTCCCACCATGCTTGATAATATTACTTACATGTTTGGAAACACATGTTGGTTCAAAAAAGATAAAATGTGCTTCCTAAAGTGTTCTACCATGGAGTCTCTCTTTATGTGTGTAGCAACGATTAATCTATTTCTGTATTTTATTAGAAAGTTCTTGACAATTATTTGTGTGCACAAAATTAACAGTTTTACAATAATCATTCATTGTGCGACAGCCTTCTACCACTGCAACAATAGATACAGGTTCATATTTCAACTGACAGAACTTCTAAAGATAAAGTCCCATAAGGGTTTTTTTTTTTAAATCCCAAGTCACCTGAATACATCACAAAGAAAACACTCACCACGTCGCTTTTATTTTCAAGCGGAGCGCCTGCTTCAAGGATGCTGGAGTCTTTACCAACAAAGGTAGAATTCATAACGTTTTCAAGACTTCAGTCTCATTACGCCCTGTCACAAAGCGCAGGAGCAGCACAATGAATTCTGACAGTTCACCTTGGCAGTGGGCTTTAACATGACTACTATTTGAATAAGTACGCAATATTAACTGAGTTGATTACCTCTTTTTGAATATTTATTCAAATTTAATGTCTTTTTTTGTTTCTCTTGAAATTCAATTTGCAGCTTAATTTCTACTATCTAAAAGAAAAAAATCATGAATTAAAACATAAAATCATTAGCTCCTGAGTGAAAACTTGAGGGCAAATTGTAGAGGAAAAGTGTGTTTACCTGCGCAGTACTAGACCAGAAACGCTGGATTTCTCTGGTAGTGGAGGTGCCGTCCGTCTCAGCCTGCTCGGCTCCTCCCTCCCGGTCTTGGCCTCTCTGCGCATCCTGTCCTGCAGCTGCCGGGCCACGGCTCTGACCGTCTGAAGACAATCGCCACGTTGTCTGTGAGCGTCTCCATGCACACAGTAACATGGAAACATCTTGTGTTTTTACTAGATATACATATTTAATTCTGGAGAATTCCAAAGAAAGTCTATTATTTCCATTTTCAGTATCCATTCATTCATGATACTGCTTCAATCAACAATTCTAATAATATTCAAAATTAAAGAGTAAAATGGATATTCCCCTAGAAAATATCCCTTTACTGTCAGCCAAAGACACTTCCGTTAATGGGCAATAAAGTCCGGATGAAACATGAACCACAGTTATCACAGGGCTTTCTATGCAAACATAATTCAAGATAATCCTTCTCAATTTAGACTGTGCCATGGCCAGACATGAAATGCCAGTTGGTATGAAATTGTCCACATGGCCGGGGGCGGTGGCTCATGCCTGTAATCCCATCATTTTGGAGGCTGAAGCAGGTGGATCACTTGAGATCAGAAGTTCGAGACCAGCCTGGCCAACATGGCAAAACCCCACCTCTACTAAAAATACAAAAAATTAGCTGGGCATGGTGGCAGGTGCCTGTAATCCTCACTACTCAGGAGGCTGAGGCAGGAGAGTCAATTTAGCCTGGGAGGTGGAAGTTGTAGTGAGCCGAGATTGC
>NW_012109763.1:1002718-1064933 GCF_000951045.1 Mandrillus leucophaeus | reverse complement strand
CCAGTGAGATGAACCCAGTACCTCAGTTGAAAATGCAGAAATCACCGGTCTTCTGTGTCGCTTGCGCTGGGAGTTGGAGACTGGAGCTGTTCCTATTCGGCCATCTTACTCCGCCCCGTAAAATATTTTTAAAACACTAAAAATTAAAACAAAAATATTTTAAGAATTAGTTGGTGGTTTTGAGGTACAAACATTTGCTGTTCGATATAAATTAACATCGTTTGCTTAAAATGTTTATAATATTAATCACATTTCTTGCTGATTCACTTTTAAATTTTATTTTTAAATATATAATTTACATATTTTGGGGGTACATATGATAATTTAATACATTAATATAATTTTTAAATATCAAATCAGTATAATTGGGATATCCATCACATTAAATATTTCTTTTCTTTATACTAGAAACATTCAAATTATTCTCTTCTAGATATTTTGAAATATACACTAGATTACTGTTAACTATAGTCACCTTACCGACCTATCAAAGACTAAGTCTTATTTCCTCTATCAAACTATATTTGCACCTGTTAGTCAAGTTGTCTTTACTCTGTTTTCTCCTACTCTCTTTGGTTTTTAATAAGCACCAATCTATTCTCTATCTTCATGAAATCCACTTTTTTAGTTTCTCCACATGAGTGGGAACATGTAATATTTGTCTGTCTATGGTTGACTTATTTTACTTAACATAATGACCTTTAGTTTTATCTAGGTGCCTGCAAATGAAGTGGGTTTCATTATTTTTTATCTTTCCGTCCATTCTCTTTCGGTCTATATGTACCATGATGAATGAAGTAGGTTTCTTGTAGGCAGCATATAGTTGGGTGTAGTTTTGTTTATTCATTCAGTTTATGCCCCTTAACTGAAAAACTGAGTTTGTTTACATTCAGTTTTATTGTTGATATGTAAAGACTTACTACTGCCATTTTTGCTGCTTATTTTCTGGTTGTTTTGTATTTTGCTGCTTATTTTCTGATTGTTTTGTATTTCCTCTTTGCTTTTCTTCCTGTCTTCCTTTGTGGTTTCATGATATTTTCTTGTTGTGTGTTCTATTTGTTGCTTTTTATTTTTAGTGAATCTATGAAAGGTTTTTGCATTGGAATTACCTAAGGCTTATACAACTCTCATAACAAATTATTTTACAGAGAACAACTTATCTTAGATCAGAAAGAAAAAAAAAATTTTAATCTATTAAAAATGAAAAAACAAAACCCCTACATTTTAACAAATTCTCTCCACATTTTAACTTTATGTTACCTCAACTTTAATATTTTTATATTGCCTATCTCTTAACAGGTTGCTGTAACTATGATTGTTTTTGATAGATTTTTCTTTCAGTCTTCGTACTAGAGTTATGAGTGGATTACCCACCACAATTACAATATTAAGAGTATTCTGGGTTTGTCTCTGCACTTATTTTTACCCACAGGTTGTACATCATCAAACGATTTATTTTTGTATATTAATATTTTTGTTTTTCTCTCAGATTGAAGAACTCTCTTTAGCCCTTTTTGTAAGATGCCTATGGATTGATGGTGATTAATTCTCTTAGCTTTTGTTTGCTTAGAAAGACTTTATCTTAGATAGATGAGCTGGATTCAGTATTGTTGGGTGGCAATTGTTTTTTTTTTTTTTTTTTTTTCAGTACTTTAAAAATGTGATCACATTTCCACCTGGGGTGCATAGTTTTCGTTGAGAAGTCTGTTGTCCAATGAATTGGAACTCCTTTATATATTATTTGCTTCATTTTTCTTGATGCTTTTAGGATTCTCTTTTTGTTCTTAACTTTTGAAAATGTAATTATTACATGCCTTGGGGTAGTCTTATTTGAGTTGAATCTATTTGTTGTTCTCTAACCTTCGTGTTCCTGGATATTTATTTCTTTCTAAAATTTTGGAAAGTTCTCTGTGATTATTTCTTTGAATAAACATTCTACCCTTTGATTTTTCTCAACTCCCTCTTGAATAATGGTAATTCTTAGTTTTGGTCTTTTGAGGTAATTTTCTGTATCTTTGGGGTGTTTCTTTCCATTTTTTAAAAATTTTTTCTTCTCTGCTTATTTTCAAATAGCCAATCATCAAGTACACTGATTATTTCTTCTACTTGATTCATTCTGCTGTTAAAGCTTCTAATGTATTCTTCAGTTCACCAAATGTCTTTCTCAGTTTCAAGATTTCTGTTTTTTTATTATTATTATTTCAATCTCTTTGCCAAATTTCTGAGTTGCTTTTGTGTATTATGGAGATCACTGAGTTTCCTTAAAACTGCTATTATGAATTATTGATCAGAAAGATTATGTATTGCCTTCTTGTTAAGGTCAGTCATTGGTTCCTTGTTTTGTCCATTTTGGAGGTCATGGTTTTCTGTTTGCTGTTGTTTCTAGTGGATGTACATCACAGTCTTTGCATTGAAAGATTAGTTATTTATTTAAGTCCTCTCTGTCTGCTTTGTTTTAGTTTGTATTGGATATGTTTGCTTAGAGATGTTTTGAAATTTACCAGTTGATTTTATTTCTCAACCCTGTAGAACATTTTAGTTTCACCTTAATATTTGTCCTTTGGTACTTCAAGGGCTGTGTTTCATTTTCATCTATTTTTAATTTCTGATAAAAATTTGAGTGTCTTTTCAATTGTTGGTTTTCTGTATGTAATATATCTCTATTCTGGCTGCTGTTGGATTTTTTTTTTTCCCATCACTGGTGCTCAGAAATTTGATTAGGATGTGCTCTAGCGTATTTTCTCTTTTTTCATCAGTTATTCTGGGACTTTTGCCAATAAGTCTTTACTTTTCTAATCAAATAATTGTATACCTTTGTCAAAAATAAAATGATTGTATAAACCTGAGTTCAATTCTGGGTTCTTTTTTGGTTGGTCCTATGCCAGTAATTGTCTTGGTTATGATAGCTTTGTATTATGCCTTGATGTCAGGTATTGTAAGACCTAAAAATATGTTCTTTTTAAAAATCCTATTAATAGTCTATTCTGTTTGTAGTCTACATACATTTTAGAACACAATTTTAAATTTCCAACAAAAAATCCTGCAGGGATTACATTTTGGATTGCTTTTAATATACAGACATATTTGCGAAGAATTGACAGTTTAATTATATTGAATGTATGAATAGGCATATTTCTCCATATTTTAGGACTTATTTAATTTCCCCTTGTAATGCTTTTTTAATTTAGTGTAGAAACATTGCATATCTTTAAGAAAATTTGTTCCCGATTATTTTGGTTTTGATGCTATTGTGAATGGATTGTTAAATATATTCACAATTCAGTTTTCTATTGCTAGTACATAGAAATGCAATAGATATATGTATTTTAACTTGGTATACCCTTTTTTTCTAAATTATGTGTAGTTTTATATATTTGCATGATCATAATATGTATAAATGTCCATCAAAATTATGTAGAGGAATATTCATAGATGCAGAATTCTGTAATAGACAAAATTAAAACCATCCAAATATTTATCTACCATAGAATAGATACATAAATTCTGCAGATTAGTACAATGTGATACAGCAACAAATATGAATGAACTACTACACACAACAACCTGGATAAGCTTCCTCTTAGATCATTTATGCTGATTTCTTAAGTTCTTATTTACTGTGTATTTCTTTTGCATATGTAAACAAAAGTGTACTTACTAAATCAGTAATAAACTTTTGGGTAATCTTTATTTTTGAAATAAATCACACTTTCTGATAAAATATTTAACAATAGGAAACATTTATAATAAAGAATTGAGTTGGACACATAAAGAATTGTGGATTAAATAAATATTGACTCAGGGTTTTCCATTCCCTTTTATATCATTTTTCTGCCAGTTAATTCAGAGCTTACTGTTTGTGTAGAATATCTATGTATCTGCCTAAGGTGACTATGTATATGAATTTCTAAAAAATCAAGGGAATGTATTAAAATATAGTACCATTTAAATATAGATTTAGAAGTCTTTTTTTTTTTTTTTTTTTGAGACAGGGTCTCACTCTGTCCCCATGCAGGAGTGCAGTGGCATGTACATGGCTCACTGCAGCCTCAACCTTCCAGACTCAAGTGATCCTCCTGTCTTATCCCCTCAGATGGCTGGAACTACAGGTGCACACCACCATGCCCGATAATTTTCCTATTTTTTGTAGAGATGAGGTTGCACTGTGTTGCACAGGCTTATCTGGAACTTCTGAACTCAAGCGATCTGTCCACTTTGGCCTCCCAAAGTGTAGGGACCACAGGAGTGAGCTATGTGATTGACCCAAAAGTAATTCTTTATTTAACTAGAAAAAGATAAATTGAAAATACTTCAATTGCAATAAATACACATTCAGACACATAAAATAGGGAATAGTCAAATATTACAGAAAAGTATGAAGTGTTTTATTATTTCTTTACATTGCCTATAAATTAATCAGAAGGCAGTTCACAATTAAATTTGTTTCTCAATATAATTTTTACTTATATTATTTTTATTTTCAAAAACATTCCACATAATATTGAAAAAAATTATTTCTGTTTCAAAATAGACCTAATTATTAGCCTCCCCAGAACACCTACATATAGTTCTTCATATCTCATTTTTAAATTTTGCATTTTTTTTTTTTTGCTTTTTTTACTCTTCTTTCTTTTGACACACGTTCTCTCAGGTACTTGGCTCTGAGTGTAGCACGCAGGGGTGAAACTGAGTATTCAATAACCTCAAAACCGTGAAGAACCCTTCAAGCTCATGATGTTAGCTAAGACTTAGCTTAGAGAGCTACTGTCAGTGTCCAAATAAGAAAGCAACTCTCTACTAAAAATATTGTTTATAATTAAGAATCAGAGACATCATCAGATGGTTAAGACGTGGCACATGCTCAGAATATAAGGCAATAATTTTTCTCCAGCAGAGGGTAATAAACAGACTACATGGGAGTGATAGCATCACGAATGGTCCCTGATCGTATGGCATCTGCCAAGCAGTTTCTAAAGCAAATTTGGGAATCTTATATAAGCTGTGGACATTAAACCATTGGCCGTCCTTATGGTGTGACATTAGGATACCTGGCTCATACATATGAACATTGTATTTATTCTTACCATATTAAAGTCAGCTTTCTTGAACACATACCTTTTAATAGAAGAGAGTTATTCAGTCCAGAAAGCTATTACATACGTAGAAAGCTTCTACACATATGTAGAAGGCAAAACAGGCCACAGAGATGTCATATTAAAGTTAAGGAGGATCAAAGCAAAGAAATAAAGAAAGTATTAGAGGGTTGCATGGATTCAAGTTGTAGATAAGAAAATACAGGGTGACATTCTCAAAAATAAAAACTTGAGCATTCCAGGGATTTAAATTCAGTGGCACTTTGCAGAATGGTAAATTATGCATTATAGAAGAAAGTCATACTGACAAACTCTCATATATGCAGTTTTAAAATATGCCACTCTTACTCCAGAGGCCTTATGAGCCACTCCTCGGCATCACTCCTAATTGCTCATGGTACATACTAACCATACCTGAAGTATGCCCTTTCATACCAGGTCCGGCTCTTCCCTACTCAAGAGGGGAGGGAAACTGGAACCAAACCCTGCGCAGGCAAGCATTCCATAGGACATCTGCCTCATTTAACAGTTTAAAATAATCTACAAAATGGGAGGATCCTTTTTTTTTTCTAAATAGGAGGATTTGGCCATTTGACCCCAAAAGTTTCAGGAGAATCTCAAGAGACATTACCCAGATATCCCTATTGCAAGGTTCCCATTCCTTCCTTTTCAAGGTTCTGATATTGGACACTTGCTACAAATGAGATTTTATTATTTTCTAAATTTCTGCCACGCTTAGGATTGGGTCCTGAGCCTGGTCCACACATTGGCAGCACTTAGGCTATAGTATATGAAGATTGCTTCCTTTACAGGTCGTCTGCTGTCTTTTAATTGGCATTTAATTACTTAAAATAGTAATATTTTCTTTTCGAAGCATCAATAGTATGCAACAATAGGCACCTGATTTACAGTCCTTATAATTATTATTTGCCAGTTACCGCTCTAATGTCAGAGATAAGCCAATCTGTCTCCTTCTACTCTCCAAGTTCACCACCTGTAAAAATCTTAGTAATTACATTCCACAGATGTTAAGAAGCATGGATAGCCCACTATTTAGATATGGGATTCTCATTTCTCATTCACTGGTAAGTGATCAAATGCAAATATCCTTAGAATCTGCTTCTTAAGGCTGTTTCTGGGACCATCTGCCTTAGATTAGGTTTCCTAGAAGCAGAGACCGACACAAGAATTTGGGCACACAAGATCTATTGAGGATTTGCTGTGAGGAGAAACAGTTTCCATTAAAAAACCAATGAAACAATAAACTGACCAACCATACAAACAAAAATCACAGAAAAATCCAGTGGAGGAGCAACACAAAGACGTGGTGTCAACTGGAGTCTAAATTGCATGAATTGCAACACAAAGTTGATCCTATCTTGAGGCAAAGGGACCAGAATTTTCTGTTCCCTTTTTAGTTAGTCATCAGCTGTAGGCTACCCCTGGGTGGAGAAAACCTCTCTGAGGAGGCCACTTCTGTTTCCCCAAGGGCAATTCTCCAAAGAAGGAGGAATCTCTCAGCCATTAGCAGTCAACATTCATTACGGCTGGGGATTGGGTGTACTGACCCAGAAAAGGGGATTTGCAATCCTGCTTTTTTTACAAATGACAAAGTGAACAATAAAATTTTCAAATTAACATGTAATTTCATAACTTTCAACTGACCAAGGTAGTTGATATTTCATTTTATCAAAGAAAGATAAAAATATCTATACAGAATATGTTCAATTTTCTCTTAATAACTGACTAGTGAAGTAGAGATGTTTTAAAGTGGTATTACATAATAATCTTTTATTTTTATAATCCAAGATCATTTATTACATCCTTTGTAATTAGTAATAAGATAATGTTTACTTAATACTATTAAGTGGTTAAATCATTGGTGATACCGCCACTTGAAATCTTCTATCTTGGGTACAAAACCAAATATTCTACAGAATAAAAAAAATTAATATGAATGCAAGGAAAGAATATTTTTATTATAGTGTCCTATTTATATTCTTTGTTAACAATATTATTTGAACATGGTATTCCCTTATGTCTGAGTTTTATGCTAATATAAGCTATCTATAACATACTATAGATATATATAATTGTGGTTCAATATGCATTCTTAAGAAAATCTTCTGGAATAGCTAATGAAGAAGTGGTTCAGGGGTTGAGCTTTTATATACTCATCAATCAGGCTCAGCTGTCTATAAACAAGAGGCCCTACTAACAGCTTCTGTCAGTATCCTGATGGATTTTGCTGGATTTCATTTGTAACGAGAAGACAGACGAAATGCTCTATTGTTGGTGAAGGTCCTTTTTCTCCACTAGATTAATCAAGTAGGCTACTTACCAAAATCACACTACTCATTATTTCATCTGCACACTGCTCATTTGTGTTTTCGGAAGAGGATGAGAAATTTCTAACAATAAAAGGAAGCCCATGAGACGGTGATACAAATTTATATTTTATAGCACTGTATAGTCTTTCAACCATTGTCACATTTTCCCCTCTCATTTAATCTTTGCAACTACACTATGAAGTTGGCAAGGCATACCATGTATGGATTTCTTTTTTGTTTCCTTGTTCCATGTTTTTATGAAAAACAGACATTCAAACATATCTAAGGTAAGGTAGAAAGGAAGTGCTTCATCCAAAACCAGACTCTAGCCCGTTTCCAGATAGTCCTAAGGTCTTCTAACATTTATAATATTACAGTGATTTCTTTTTAACAGATAACAAAGTATTTTAAAAATATATCTGTAAAAAATTCCTTACATTAGTTTCTCTTTATGAATGAAATATGCCAGTCACATAATGCTGGAAGTTTAATAACACAAAGCTAAGAGGGCCCCACTTGATACTTCCCTGTATTTGAATAATGACAGTTTTACTAATTACTGCCTTTTCAGTTGTTAGCAGCAGGACTTAGATATGGCTGAGGATTTTAGCAATGGAGTAATACTTAGTAAAGTGGTCTGAATTCAGGAAGCAAGCGAAAGAGTATGGCAGCACAATTCAAAATACCTTCCCAGCAAGAAACAGTTTAACTCGTTCACTCTGTACAATTGACTGTGGGGTGCTGTTATGTCAGCTGCTTAACTCAAAGATCACCCAGTGCTTCTCCCACCCCTCTAAGGAGGAGGCAGCAGGTGCAAAGATCAAGTTCCTTTCCTGATGTGGAAACATGGCATTCAGCAGAGTAGGCAGGGGCTCAAATCAAACAATGGTTGTCAAGAGCATCACCCTACAGAAAATCTGCCAGCTTCCTGTACTCCTCAGACCTCTTCACCTCCAGCTTATACCATCTTCCTGTTCAATTTGATCTTTAGGCATAATCCCAACAGTAGGGAATAAACAGCAAAGATTCGAGACAGTAAAGAGAATGAGACAGCTAGATATTTTTACCACCCATTTAGCCAGGCCCTAGCAGTGTTATATTTGGGAAGTGCACCACAAGGCAAAAAGGGGAAATCTGAAGGGTTAATCTTCAGCTTCGTTATGTGGCAGCTGGTTTAAATCTGAGGCATTGTGCTCATGCCAGTCTCAGGCCTAGGTAATTTATAATAACCTAAAGTTCCAATATAAAAAGCACATAGCTGCAGGGAGACTTGTCAGCTTCCCTTACACAGCCTGTCATTTCCTTGGAAACATAATAATTAAGATGTCTGGTATAACTGCTTCTGCCAGAAATATTTTTAGATTTCAGCCCATTTCAAGAAATTCTAAATTCAAGGAGAGAATTATTAAATACTGCATGACAAACTATGGCAAGTACTCTTACAGGTTTGTTCTGTCAAAAGGAACAGATACTTCATCTAAATCTCTTGACAGTAAGTAGAGAAATACCTAGACTTGAATTAAAAATACAAGGATTGGCATCGGTTTGATTAGAGCAAAAGCAGATGAGATTAGAAAGAAATATGCACACTTAGTCGAAAGCATTTTTTCCGTATAAAATACTGACACAATTTTCAAGGTAGAGTGATATCATCCCACATCCTCAAATTAATGCAATTGCCTTTTTTGATTATCCATATTATTTATAAACAAACTACTTCTCTTAGCATGGGGGCACTACAGAGGATCTTACTCAACATCCATTTGCTCGCCGCTATCAGAGGAGGAAACCCCATCACCCTAGTATGGTAAATTAATTTCCTGGAGGTACGATAAAAGCATGTCTGCTGTGTTAAAATCATTTACCTTGCAATACCTTTAACTTAAAAAAATACAATTTGAGAGTTAAAAGAAGTATTTATATCCATAGGTTAAAATAGTTAAAAAGTGGACCTGTTAAGTACTCCTTAACAATGCATGTCGTTGTACTTTAACCTTTTCTTGGCTTTCTGAATAAAAACTCATTATGGCCTAAGGTGACACCATCAATGCAATTAAAATCAAAGAGTCAATATGTATACTATGATAACAAGGACAATATTACATTTTTCTGATGAATTTTAGGTGAAAGCATAATTAAAGGGGCACTCAGACTCAACATTTGCTTCCAATCTAGTATGTTCCAGATAACATGCTGGGTTACCACTCCCCACATATATTCTCTCATTTACTCTTCACAAATATGCACAGAAGGATGCATTCTGTTCCCATTTTAAAAGGAAGAAATTAAATCCCAGCATCACATAGTTATTAAATGGCAGAATCTGTGAATGTTCTCAACCACACTTAATGACTGTTTTCTTTTTGAATTACCTTTTTTTATTATTATTATTTTGAGATGGAGTTTCGCTCTTGTTGCCCAGGCTGGAGTGCAGTGTCGCAATCTCAGCACACCGCAACCTCCGCCTCCCGGGTTCAAACGATCCTCCTGCCTCAGAACCCCGAGTAGCTGGGATTGCAAGCATGCACTGTGATTACAGGCCTGAGACACTGCACCTGCCCGAATTACCTTTCTTTTTTTTTTTACAAAAAAAAGTTTTGTTTGTTTTCATGGAGGACACATTTGTTTTCACAGTATGCTGAATTCTTTGTTTTGTCAACAATAAATATTAAAAGTTAAAACTCTATAAACATTTACCTTAACTCATTGCACAAAGTGGTACTCTGTGAATGTGAAGTATTCTTTTTGAGGGACTACTTAAGTTATAATAATACTAAGTAAAATAGATCTTTATTCCACATATAACCTGGAGGTTTATATAAACTTCGCTAACACCAAGGAAGTATAAACTTAATAATATCACTCTCATTACCTTATCTTGCTCTGTATTTCTACACTGCTTTCCTTGTCTCTCTATGTCTAGCTGTATCTCTATCTCTATTTGTTTATATATATATACACACATCTATTTATCCATCCTTCTACTTATTATCCATGCACTTATTTTGCTATTCTTACCCCTCCTCTAATGAAAACATGAACACCTTGAATTCACCTGTTTTGTTCACTGGTATTTCCCTTTGCCTAATTCATAGTAAGCTCAATAAATATTGATTGGATGAAGAGCTGATGCATTTATTTTCTGTCTTATGGGAAAGTCTGATGTACAGGTACAGTGGGTTGAGTGTTCTCCCCAAAGTTATATCCACCTGGAAATTCAGAGTGGAATCTTATTTGGAAATACAGACTTTGCAGACGTAATTAGTTAAGGATCTGGAGATGAAATCATCCTGGGTTTCAGGTGGGCATGGAATCCAACAACTGTTGTCTTTGTAAGAGTAAAAAAACAGATACAAGAAGAAGAAGGCATGTGAAGATGGAAGCAGAGACTGGAGCTATGCTGCCACAAACCAAGGAATGCCTGGGCCAACGGTAGCTGGAAGAGGCAAGGAAGAATTCTTTCTTGGAACCCTCAGAGGGAGCACTGACCTGTAGACACCTTGATTTCAGACTTCTGGCCTCCAGGGAGAATATATTTCTGTTGTCATAAGTCAATTATTTTGTGGTACTTTGTTATGGCCAGTCCTAGGAAACTAATACAACATGTAAGTTCTTTTTGTATTTCAACACTATGGACAACTTTGGCTAAAAGAATAATTTGCAAAAGTCCACGATTCCCAGAGAACTAAGCAAGGAGTGTGGGATACAGAGGTGAGTAAGATTAAGTGATACCCAAGGAATGTACAGTTTCCTATGAGAAATAGAAGAAGCACATAGGCAATTGCAAATCACAGTGACAAGAAAAGTTTGCTAAATGAGAGAGGGACAATGGAGCTAAGAGATGAGAGAAAATATTTTTTCAGTTTTGAGAGTCTGAGAAAAACGTTGACCGTATTTAAATATGTATTTTGGGTTCTCTGATCCTGAATAAGTACAGCTACCATGAACATATACACATGGATGTTGTTGTGTATAGTGTGTATGTGTGGGTGTGGGGGTATATGTCACAAAATTATTTGCATTTGTCAGTTGTCATTGTATGTGTATTTGTGTGTGCATATACATGCACATACACATGCATACAGATATGGTCATGTATATATAATACATAGATGAATATGGAGATAGAATATTAGAATGCCCAGCCTATAGGATATAGGTATAAAGTAAGTAGTTGTTTCTTTGTCCTGGTTCACCTTTTCATTTTTTTTTTTTTTTGAGACAGATTTTCTTTCTGTGCCTGCCCCAGGCTGGAGTATAGTGGCACCATCTCAGCTCACTGCAACTTCTGCCTCCCAGATTCAGCTATTCTCCTGCCTCAGCCTGCCAAGTAGCTGGGACTACAGGCATGCACCACCACATCCAGCTAACTTTTTGCATTTTTAGTAGACATGGGGGATCACCATGTTAGCCAGGCTGGTCTTGAACTCCTGTCCTCAAGTTAAATGCCTGCCTCGGCCTCCCAAAGTGCTGGAATTACAGGTGTGAGCCACCACGGCAGGCCCCTGGCTTACATTTAATTGTTCTAATTTTGAATTAAACTGATATTTATTTGAATCATTTATTTCCAGGTCTCAGACTGGATTAAGCGCTTTCTGGTATGTGTATTTCAAAAATGTGTATTCCTCTGTCTCTAACTTACAATGATCAGTCCTAAAATTATGGCACCAGTACACACCATTCTCTGCTCTTCTATTCACTGTTTTTCTTTTCTAAGTTCTGCTGAATAAATCTGTGCAGGACCCCAAACACTTGTCAAATTGTACCATTCTGCAGTTGGCAGCAGGTTCTTCTGCCTTGATTGGAACTAAAGGGTGCTTTCTCAACTTTTATGCCCACCCCTCTCCCCAAAAGAGGTTATCATATACTGGCTTTATTGCTGCTTTGCGGACTCCTCTATTTTCTGAAGTACCTGTCCTTTCTGCTGTTTTACCTCTTCCACCAATTGCAAAACACTTTCTGTCTTTGGACCTTTATTTGGGATCCTATGGCCTATGTGACTTCTTTTGCCAAATATATACCGCCTCTGTTCCCAGTGGCACACTGCATTGCATGTTAAATAGAATCCTTCAGGGATTATTCTCAAGGAAATCTTTTCATTGTTTCATCAAAGATTATTTTAAAAGCACATTTAATGAGAGGTACTAAATGAGGATGAAGAGACAAAATAATTAATCAGAGTGAGAACGCTTGCCCTTGCATTCTTGACTATGTATTTCTGATGAAGATCCTTAGTTCTTCAGGTCTAACTTACAACATTTTTTTCCATCTAGACAAGGAGTAGGCACCTCTTAAAACATACATCAGAAACCAGGCACGGTGGCTGACGCCTGTAATCCCAAAACTTTGGGAGGCCGAGGAGGGCAGATCACGAGGTCAAGCGATTGAGACCATGCTGGCCAACTTGGTGAAACTATCTCTACTAAAAACACAAAAATTAGCCGGCCATGGTGGCACGCACCTGTAGTCCCAGCTACTCAGGAGGCTGAGGCAAGAGGATCGCTTGAACCCGGGAGGCAGAGATTGCAGTGAGCTGAGATTACACCACTGCATTCCAGACTGGCCACAGAGCGAGACTCTGTCTCAAAAACAAAACAAAACAAACAAACAAACAAAAACCCCACAAACAAAAGCGTGTATCAGATTAACAGTATACCCATGTGGGATGATAGTCTATAGTATTTCCAAACAGGTAAAACATAATCTTATTTTAAAAATCTACTGCTTACACTAGCACTCAATGTTGATATTTTCTAGTATTTTTTTCCTACAGCAAACTAAAGGCTACCACAATATTAATTCTTTACATTCAAATTTGTTTTTGAAGCTGGTGATGCTGGGAAGAACATACCTTTTAATAGAAGCTATCGAGTCAATGAGGCCATGAAATAAAATATTTGACATATGTTTGTATATTTTTGTTTTGTTTATAACTTTAAATCAGAACTATAATATATGCCCTGGATTAATTATAACTTGGTAGATTATTTCTGTGGGGGATCATGCCTAGCTTTCAAAGAGTCACTTCTAATTCCTTGAGAACCATTGGTCCGGTACAATATCCACACTTTTCTACATCCATCTGCATTGTTGCCAGTCTCACATCACAATTCCCATTTGGATCGCATTTTACTTCCCCCCTACAAGCTTAAATCATGCCCATTTTTTAAGAATTGACTTAACTTTCATTCCCTTTTCAACAGTTTTTAAATTGTAAAGTATGGATAAATTCCATATGGTTTTAAAAACTAAAGTAATTGACAAAACCATGATTCTTGATACTTTTATGATAATAATGAAGGTATTTTAATGAATGAGTTGTATAGTAGTTTAAATCTCCCTGTTGTAATGATAACTATTTACTAAGATAGAACTAAACAAATCTTCAATAAATAGTACCATGATATATACTATCCATGTAAAGATGTAGCAATAGAGTCATATATAGAATAGTAGAGTGTATAATTAAGATGATCATTGCTGAAAAGAGTTATTTTAAATTTTCATTTCATGTGTTTTGTAATGTGTAGCCAATTTGCAATCAAATGTGTTATTAGAGGGGAAAATATCACCAGTTCTTTTTGTAATCTGGAAGCACTGACGCTCCTCTCTGTTCATTCTTTTGCAGATCATCAAAGTTAGATGTCTTTTTCCTTTTTGCTCTCATGATGCTTTGCTTACTCGTTTTAGCTTAGACTATACACTGGACTGCAAGTGTTAGTTTACATCTCTGCCATTCCCCAGGCTATGCACATTATAAAGGCAAAATCTGCTATACTTACCTTTTAGTCCTTAGCAACCTGAACAGAGTGCAACTAGACAACCCTTGCATTTTATAAACAAGGATGTTTGAGTTTGAAGAGGTAAAGTGATTTGCCTCAGAAAATAAAGCTGCCACTTGACCATAAGCTAGGTCTTTCTTCTTTTCTAAAGTGTACATTGATAACAAAGACATTGACAGAAAACCATGAGTGATTTTGCATTTATTAAATTCTACTTTTTGTCTAAACATAGCCAACATCACGCAATAATGTTTAAAACAATTTGCATCTGCCACTGTAACACCCATGTTGCACATTTTCCCCAGTAAATCACTTTTGCGACAACAATTATTCTCTGATTAACTTTATCTTGCCATCATGTGAGAAGGGGTACTGATTAATTTTAATTATAAAATGTATTAAATTTAACTATGAAGCTAAATTTCCCTCCTTAAATTCCAGGTATAAAAAAGGAGTGAATGTTGAACAAAGCTGTATTCTAGTTCTGAATGGGTGGACTATCATTTGATAGTTTTCCTTGCTATGTCTATGAGAGGTAATCGAATTCTGTTACCTATCTGAGATGTTTAAATGTGACTGATACATGATTATTTAATGCAGAAGTTTTAGTTTAGATCTCTCAGAATTTAGTTTGTCTTACAACCCAACTATTGCCATCTAAAGATGGCATTATGTGCCATGAAGGGGAAGTCATTTTATTTCCCATTTTGACAGTGGTATACGTACAGCCTCATTCTTTTCGCCTCTTACATCCTCTGGAAGTGGAAGCTGAACCATGTGCCGTAGGGTCGTCCCTTGCACTGCTCTTTCCCTTCCACTTTCACAATCAGAGTAGATATGCTGATTCACTCCCTTCAAATAGACAGCAGACATTATCATTAAAATCTCATTCCTGAAATAGTTTTCAAAACTTCATTTGTTTTTCATGATTTTCCCGTGGAGCTTTTCAACAAAAAGGGAAAATTCCCATTTTAAAAGATTAGAATAATTGTCACAAGCTTCAACTCTGTGACAACGTTCAATAAAGGCCACGATTACATTATTACAATAAGGTTTCTGAGAAGCATAAAGGGAAAATATAATTGGCAGTAAAATCTCTGGTCATAAATATATTCATAAAACCCTATTCTTTCAATTGAGAACCTAGCATATTTCTGTTTCAACTGTGCCAATAACAGAAGAAATCCGAATTAGTTTAGATCTGTCTTTGCATTATCAGCACCTAATTGGCAAGAAGAGCTTTGTAGCTTTCCCAAAAACTATCAAATGACAATAACAAAAATAAAATAAATATATATTTCAGAAAATCCAAAGCTATAATTATGTCTAGCAGGGAAGTTACAATAAAATTGCAATAGAACCAAATCTCCCATCTAATAATTATATTCATTAGACAGTGTCATATTTTGACAGTGGCTTACAAATACTGCAAAATAAAATATGAATATACTTTAATAATTAATATTCTAAAGAATAAAAAATAAGCTCTGAAATAAGTTAATTAATATAATTTCATTAGAAGGAAAACAAATATAAATGAATTCTTCCTCACTTACCTTATATTCCTATGAAATTGTTGAGTTGGGTTTATGGAATGCTAAACAGTTGTGTCAATATGACTCTAGCTACAAATTTTAAAGGCCCTTGATATAGTTAAAATGCATATTGTGAGATCAGCTCTGCCTCCTCGAACTCAAGCATAGTCTTTTGGAAAAGTGAAGTCTTGAAATAAGTACTTATTGCACTAACATAGAGTATGTTCTTCACTATATTGTCTACAGTTGAGTTGATTCGTGCTTTAAAATTCTATTTCTTTATCAATTATAATTAGCTATCTATCTTTACTATAGATTTCCGACAAATTGTTATCTTGATGTGTATTCTTTTATAAACAATAAATAGAATTGAGTGTTAATTACAAGTATGCCTTTTTTACTTGCTTTACTTTGAATTACCAACATTAAGTCTGGGTATGAGTTTTCTCTTTGACATCCATATTTCTCACAAGATGCTATTATCTGAGCTAAAAGATGTGAATAATTCATTTTAGAGAAAAACACACTTAAGAAAGCAAATTAGGTGGTGAACTGGCAAGTTTTTCTTCAGTCCTTTTGTCATCGGGGAATGCAGTAACCATCAAGAGTCCGAAGCACTTTTCTTGAAGCACCAAATTTAGTATTGATCATAACATAGGCATTCTTCTAAAACTGATTGCACTTATTTATAGAAATAATTTCCTAATGTAAACATTTTCTTGATGCTCAAGGATTATAATTATAGATGCTATTGTATTCTTTTATATAAAATAACTTTAAAACTGCTAAAGTCCATAAAATTATTTACTCCTATATTTAAAGGCCCTAAATTTTTATAACTTGCAAATTCTATGTCAGTTTTTTAGAATTCATAGCATCTTTGTAAATGACAGAATGCCAAACTGTCTTCCTTCTTATAGCTATGATTAGTATTCACTAGTTGTTAACACAACACAAGCTTTGCTTCATACAAATATGCGTTTGCGTGCAGAGTGTACCATAGAACTTGGCGAGATTAGTAACTAATAAAATCTCAATTTCATCATCTGTAAAATGGCAACAATATAATGTAACCTAAAGTGTTGTGCTGAAATTTAATTAAAATAGAACATGAAGAGTTCATAGAGTAATGATCAATAAATGCCATCTATTGCCAGTATTGTTTATTAATTACATATTAATTACTAGTCCATATGATTTTAAAAACAGTGCTTTTTAGATTTGGCATTTTAGCTGAGATATGAGTTGAACCAGGCACACAAAAGCTGGACAAAATTTTTGAGCGAAGTTGCAACTTAAATAAAGAAAACTTCTAAGTCACAGAGATGAAGCGAATATTGCTTTAGTAAAACTGAAATAAAAGTTGGAGATGTAATGTAAGGGCCAATTCATAAAGGCCCTATAGAACATGAGAGGAAACCTGATTCTTCCTTGTGTAGCCAGAAGGCATTGCATGAATTTAAATCCTGGAATAGTCATGATTTGATTTAGGTTTTTAAAAATATTACTCTTATTGCTTTTTGTATAGGGAACTCCACATGAATAAGAGTCAAAATACAAAGGCAACAAGATGTGTAGTATAGGTAAAAAATAGTGATGATGCAGATTAGGATAAGTTTTCATGGAGATTAAGAGAAATATGATAGAAATGAATTATGAAGATAAGTTCAACAGTTCTGATAGATAAGATGTGTGAGTGGGATCATTTTTGGTCCTCAAAGTCATTTTTGTTAAGTAGTTTTAGGTAAGAAACTTATAATTTCTAGATTGTAAAGGTATAGTTTTGCACAAGCTTGCTTGTTTCACTAGTACAAGTTATGTGGACATTTTCTGAGATTTCCATCTGTGATACAAACTTTTAGCTGAGGACTAAATTTTGGAAGATTGAGATTACCCAAAGTTTATATTACTGTTATATGAGTGTTGATATAAAATATTTATTGCTTGTTTAACTTACATTATTATGTACCTATGTCTAATCATATTGGTATACATGAAAACATGATGTAAGGTTGTAAAAGATTTCTTGATCCTTCTACAAATCCCAATATTAAGGTGGGTAGGCTGTGCGGCATTTAGTAGTTCTTCAGTTAGATTTTTAAAAAGAACACAGTGAAAACTAAAATGACTTAATATTTTTGATGTCAATAAATAAGTCTTATTAAGTATTAGATAAAAATGTGCATGTGGTTCATTTAACACACACATGCACACACACGCACGCACACATACATGCACACACATGCACGCACACACACGCACACAAACACACATGCAAACACATGCGCTCACACGCACACACACACGCGGACCTGTGCTTTATTTCCTCTAATTTCTTCATTTCACCCTAATATCGTACCATAAAGATGACTCTGTATCTTTCCTTAAAATGAATCTTTTTTTTGTATTTAACTTTGTCCTGGGATTCCATTTAAAAAATTCTGCAACATTTTATGCTGTATGGATAAACTATATTTTTCTGCCTTATGTTTTGGGTATTTAATTTGTTTCCAACATTTTATTAGCTAAAACCACAGTGTTATTGTCATTCTTACCAATAAATATTTGTATTAGTCTGCGACATTTTGAAGTAGATTAAAATTTTATAATTTCAGACATGAAGTAAAGATGGAATATTAATTACATAGCCTACAGAAGAATAGGTAAGTAGAAAAATCGATAGATGGAAAAATGGGGAAATGGATCGATAAATAGGCAAACACCCTGTTTTTATTAATATCACATTTGACTTTATTTATAATTAATCATATATTTAATTGATATTTTATGCTTCTCCATATGTTCCTTAAACAAATTTTATCTGAAAAAGTAAACTTTCTTCAATTGTATATTGTCCATTATTTTGCTGCATCTCCATTCCAAGCTATTTAGTTAATATTAACAAAATTATAGAAAATTATAAAATACACTTCTATTAGATTCATTATATTTTTCCTTATGTCAAAGAAAATAAGCAGTTATAGTTGATTACTTCCAAGAATATATTTAATTAGGCTTACATTTTATTGCTTTGATTTAGTAAAATTTGATTTCTGATTCTCTACGGAAAGCATAGGTCTGTTCATATTTTCATGGCTGGGTGCTTACCATATGACAGTGTTCTTGTATGTAAGTATATATATTTACATAGCACTACTTTATACAATTCCTATTAGTTTGTTATGGATTGAATTGTACTCCTCTTTCAGTTTCACAGGTTGAGGTCCTAATTCCCAGTACCTCAGAGTGTGACCTTATTTTAACATAGGGTCATTGCAGTTGTAATTATTCAAGATGAGGTCATACTGGAATACAGGGAGCCCTATATTTGATCAGTGTCCTTATATAAAAGGGGAAATTTGGAGACAGACATGCGCACAGAAAGAACACCACGTGAAGCCTGGAACTATGTTGACACACGGTGAAGATCTAGAAGACAGACCAGGAACATATTCTTCTCCAGTGCCTTCAGAGAAAGCATGGCCTTCTTGACACCTTGATTTTGACCTTCCAGTCTCCAGAACTATGCCAATAAATTTATCACAACAATAAATTAATGTTGTTCTAAGCCATCCACTTTGCTATGACAGCCCTAGCAAACTAATACAGAGCTATATATTACGATCATCTTGAAGAAGTGGTGGCAAACTACTAAGGTCACATAGTAGTAAATATTAAAGCTGTGGTTAAACCTAACAATCTGACTTCAGAGTCAATCTGACTTCAATCTTAACAATGATGTGAAACTGCCTCATTAAGGTGGCTCTCAACTGTAATGAATTAACTTCTGCTTCTCTGTTTATTATCTAGTGCACATAAAACAGATTCTTATAACAATTAAAATATTTATGAAAATATTTGTAAATTTGAATTTGTAAACTTTGTATACAGTGATAAATTTAGCTTCAAACAAACTAGGAAATATTTATTATTTGAAATTAATAATCTTTGTAGTTATGACTTTAACTTAAGTTATGGACGTTATGGAAGAGTATATGATAAGTAAATTTTGTTTAGAAAATTATTCAGGTTACACTATTTACTCATTAACTGAAAGTCAGATACTTTTAATAACTGGAGTAGTTGGTCACTTTTCAATTAATGTATTTTTAAAGATATTTGACAAACTCAAATTTAAAAGAAAGTTATTGTTTAGCTTTTTATCTCCTAATACAGTACAATTGACAAACTGTTCTTTAATATAACATATAGAGATGTGATGTGTCAAGAAAATGTATTTGTAATTTACTTTTAGCCCTACACTTTGATGACTGTTAAAAGTTTAAGTACAGAACACATCTTTCCATCTGTAGTAGTTGTAAGAGTAAGGATCTAAACTAAATTTAAAAGTTTAAGGGGACAGGACAGTGATCTTTTACAAAATTTGCTTGTTTTCTGAGCTGTTTTAATCTGTAATATCTTATACTCTAGTTCTGTGCTGATATGGTTTGGCTCTATGGCCCCACCCAAATCTCATCTTGAATCATACTCCTACAATTCCCTCGTGTTGTGAGAAGAACCTGGTGGGAGATAATTGAATAATGAGGGTGGTTTATCCCATACTGTTATGGGGTAGTGAATAAGTCTCATGGGATCTGATGGTTTTATAAGGAGAAACCTCTTTTGCTTGGCTCTCTTTGCCTGATGCCATCCACATAAGATGTGACTTGTTCCTTGCCTTCCACCATGATTGTGAGGCTTCCCCAGCCACATGGAACTATGAGTCCAATAAACCCTTTTTTCCTGTATAAATTACCCAGTCTCAGGTATGTCTTTATCAACAGCATGAAAACAGACTAATACAGTAAATTGTTACTAGTAGAGTGGGGTGCTGCTGAAAAGATACCTGAAAATGTGGAAGCAACTTTGGAACTGGGTAACAGGCAGAGGTTGGAACAGTTTGGAGAGCTCAGAAGAAGACAGAAAAATATAGGAAAATTGGGAACTCCCTAAAGACTTGTTGAATGACTTTGCGCAAAATGCTGATAATGATAAGGACAATGAAATTCAGACTGATGTGGTCTCAGATGGATAATGGGGCTTGTTGGGAAGTGGAGCAAAGGTGACTCTTGTTATGTTTTAGCAGGGAGACTAGAGGCATTTTGCCTGTGGCCTAGAGATTTGTGGAACTTTGGACTTGAGAGAGATGATTTGGGGTATCTGGTAGAAGAAATTTCTAAGCCGCAATGCATTCAAGAGATGACTTGGGTGCTGTTAAAAGCATTCAGTTTTATAAGGGAAGCAGAGCATAAAAGTTCAGTAAATTTGCAACATCATCAATGTGAAGAAAATTCCATTTTCTGAGCAAGCCAGCTGGAAAAATTTGCGTAAGTAATGAGGAGTTGAATGTTAATCCCTAAGACAATGGGGAAAATGTCTCCAGGGCATGTCAGAGATCTTTACAGCAACTCCTCCCATCACAGGCCCAGAGGGCTAGGAAAAAAAAAGGTTTTCTCGGCCAGGCTCAGGGTCCCCATGCTGTATGCAGCCTAGGGACTTGGTCATGTGCCTCCCAGCCACTCCAGCCATGGCTGAAAGGGGCCAATATACAGCTTGGGCCATGGTGCAGCTTGCACCTTCACAGGGTGCAAGCCACAAGCCTTGGCAGCTTGCATGTGGTGTTGAGCCTGCATGTCCATGGAAGTAAAGAATTGAGGTTTGGGAACCTCTGCCTAGATTTCAGAAATTGTATGGAAATGCCTAGATCCCCAAGCAGAAGTTTGCTGCAGGGGTGGGGCCCTCATAGAGAACCTCTGATAGGGCAGTACAGAAGGGAAATGTGGGGTTGAGCTCCACCCCCCATAGAGTCCCTACCAGGACACTGCCTAGTGGAACTGTGATAGGAGAGCCCCTAACATCCTCCAGACCCCAGAATGGTGAATCCTCCAACAGCTTGCACCTTTTGCCTGGAAAAGCCGAAGACACTCAATACCAGCCCATGAAAGCCACAAGGAGGGAGGCTATACCCTGCAAAGCCACAGCAATGGAGCTGCCCAAGGCCATGGAGGCCCACCTTTTGCATCAGTGTGACCTGATTTGAGACATGGAGTCAAAGGAGATCATTCTGGAGCTTTAAGATTTGACTGCCCTGCTTGATTTTTGATTTGTATGGGGCCTGTAGCTTCTTTATTTTGGCCAATTTCTCCCATTTAGAATGACTGTTTTTACCCAATGCCTGTACGCCTATTGTATCTAGCAAGTAACTAATTTGCTTTTGGTTTTACAGGCTCACCAGTGGAAAGGACTTGCCTTGTTTCAGTTGAGACTTTAGACTGTGGACTTTTGAGTTAATGTTTAAATTACTTAAGACTTTGGAGGACTGTTGGGAAGACATGGTTGGTTTTGAAATGTTAGGACATAAGATTTGGGAGGGGCTGGGGCAAAATCATATGTTTTGGCACTGTGTCCCCACCCAAATCTCATCATGAATTGTACTCCCATAATTCCCACATGTGGGAGAGACGCAGTGGGAGATAATTGAATCATGGGGGTGGTTTCTCCCATATTGTTCTTGTGGTAGAGAATAAGTCTCATGAGATCTGATGGTTTTATAAGGAGAAACTCCTTTCGCTTGGCTCTCTTTGCCTGCTGTCATCCACATAAAATGTGACTTGCTCCTCTTTGCCTTCCACCATGATTGTGAGGCTTCCCCAGACACGGGGAACTGCAAGTCTGATAAATCCTTTTCCTGTATAAATTACCCAGTCTTGGCTATGTCTTTATTAGGAGCATGAACATGGAATAATACAGTGCTATAAATTTTAAAGATTATATTACATTAAATGTTGAGTCCATCTTATAATTACTCAACTTTAAAAGTACTTTTTATTTATTAAGTTCAAGAATGATTTTCATTAACATCAGGTTAAAGAAAATACGTTTTTGTTTTAGTGCAACAACAAGCATTCATAAAGAAAATAATTCCTAAGGTTAAAAAAGTTATCTAATCCCATTATCTCATACTATAGAGTAGGAATCAGTCTTGAAAAGATGAAATTTGCTGGCTGAATCCCCAGAATGAGTTAGCAACACAGCTTAGTATAATGGCACACTGGTTTTTTAACTCTCAGATTTATGCACTTTTCACTACTGCCTCTCTTGACTTCACTACGTTAGAAAATTGTATATAAAAAATTGTCTTATTCTACACCTTGTCAACTTCTACCATGTACTAACTCCTTATCATCTGAAGAAGAGCTAGTGTTTGGCATTGCTATTTACAAAATTTACTCATTTCTTAAACACTGTTATTGCATCTGCCCCACAATTTTTTAGTTTTAAGTTTCCTAAGAATGTATTTTCCTTAAATGACTTATTTTCTAATAAGTATGAAAAATCACTTTTCTTCTATTACCATTTCACTATCTGTTGCCCTTGAGATATGCTCCTTAATTAGTAAAATGGTTGCCACCCTAATTAACTGAACTCATATTTTTGATCTGTTGCTCACTACCTTTTTCTTGAGTAAAACAAGCCCTCAGGATATGAAAGCCTCTCATAATAGTTCTTGAATGTGAAGGTTATAGTCCACAAAATCCCTGAACATTTTATTTGTCATTCAGCCTTTTCCTAACCTCTAGCTAAGAAAGTATGTACAACTTGCCACAAATGTGCGGTGCTTATCTCTCTTAACCTTTCTGACCCATGCTAACTCACCATTGCCCAAACTAGATTACAGTCACAGTGTGCACAGTTTCTATGTTGAAGTCAAAAACATATGTTGTAATTTGAACAACTCTGTACTGAATTCTAAAGGAATAAAGGACAGAGGAGAGGTATTGGGGCATTCCCCTTTTCCACATACTTTTTTTGTTTTTTTTCCATATAATTCAAGCACTATTGAAAAAGCATCTTCAGCTAGGATGAAAAATTTTTTTTCAGGTTAGCTGGATTTTGATGGTTGGCCATAAGTACAGTGAAGGGACTGCCTCAATTTTAATTATGCTTTCCACTATCTGAATGTCTTGCTTATCATTTTGTTTGAGAAATGTAATCATGTGACTATAAAGCATATGTTACGTGAATATGGTTAGTGGCATTGAAAAAGCAAATTGAGTTTAAATTGATAATTATATTTTTCTATAAATACCTAGTTATCTCCTTAATTGCTACTCACATGCTTGGCTGAGTGGTTGCCTTATTATTTTTTTTCTTTTTTTGGAACATAGCTGTAAACACCTAAGAGAAAGGAGACAGTATATCTAAGTAAATGTTCCTTAAACAGCATGGTTTTTCTGTAGAATAATACATTTTCCTAAGTAACAGCTGATGTCACAGAGACTACCTTAGCAACTGATAGAAATTGTATTATTTAATGTATTCATACATCAATGTACAATTTGGGGAAAATAATCATTGCAGGTCACATTACCCCTAAAACAGAATGCTCATCAGGGAAGGGCAGTAGTTTGACATCTTTGCACACTGTGTTCTGATGAATAGTTAGCAACACAAGTAATTTCAGCAACCTCAGGGCATTTTTCCTCTTGGATTTCAGAAGACCAGTGTTTTCATTGAGGTACTGAACACTTTCTAAGCATTCAGAAAACTCTTAACATTTTATTATCTGATTTGCCCATTATGAAGCTATTCTTTCATTCTTTAATATAATTGATGATCACTGTCTTAAAAAATGAAGGAAAACTGTTTCTACCATTTAAGGCATTAGATAGTCATGTAATTAAAATAAGGCCCTCACTCCCACCCCAACCAGAGTTCACCTGAGTTTGTCAGTGAGTGCATCAGGATCTACCAAAAAAAATCTCTAAAATGTTTGCTTCTACATCCTCTCCTCAACTGTCTAGGATTCATAAGACTGAGGAGATGTAACACTGAGACTTTTAACATTTATCCTATTCACCTTATATACGTACATATTATCCAAGACATAGTCATGCAATATATTAAAAATAACTCAGAAAATACAGATGTTAGAAAAATCTCCCTAAATCCAATCACAAAAATGAGGCACTCATATTTTTGTGTGAAGTTTTAGTTTTTTGCCCCCAGACTTTATATATTAAGTTGGTGCAAAAGTAATTGTGGTTTTGGCCATTCCTTTTAAATGGCCAAAATCGCAATTACATTTGTACCAACCTAATAGATAAACTACTGGCATTACAACACACTCTGTTTTATAATCTTCATTTGCTATGAGATGTTTTTATTATTCTTTCTCTGTCAAGAAGCACATAACTACATTTTCATTTTCTAGGCTGCATGTATTTTAATAGTCTTCATATTCCATAATTTTGATATACAGAATTATCTGCTTAAATTGACCTTCTAAACTGTAGTTTCCCACTTTATGTAACTACAAAACTACAAAGCTATTTACAAGTGCCTTCTGATATTGTTTGGATATTTTTCCTCACCCAAATCTCATGTGGAATTATCATCGATGCTGAATATGGGTATGCCTGGGTTGGATACCTCATGGCTTTGTGATATCTTTGTGATAATGAGTTGCAAAAGATTTGGTCATTAAAAGTGTGTGACATCCCCCCAACCCCCACTATTGCTCTCTCTTGATCCTGCTTTTGCCATATAATGTGCCTGCTCCTGCTTCGCCTTCTGTCATGAGTTAAAGCTTCCTGAGGCCTCCCTGAGAAGCAAATGCTGGCATTATACTTCCTGTATAGCCTGCAGAACTATGAGGCAATTAAACATCTTTTCTTATGAATCACCCAGTCTCAGGTATTTCTTTATAGCGATGCAAGAACAGCCTAACATAGCTTTTTACCTATGTCTATTTGGACAGTGACAATGGAAAAAAGAATCAACATGTATCCATACAAAACTGCAGGTTACTTACAAAATCTGTCCTATACTTCACAGATTATTAGTGTAGGACAAATTTGAAAAACACGATTCCTTGATTTAGATATTTATTTTTATGTTGTCTTAGACAAAAGTTATATTGACTGACACTTGTATACTATAAACAAAAAAGCATATGTAATTTGCCCATTTTTAAATTCTGCATTTCAATCTGTATTCATTCTGATTTCATACAGACATGTATAAAATATATGTAACATTCTGCTTTCCTTAAATAGTTTACCAGATATTCAACATGATTTACATAACATTTCATTTTTAGCATACACCCTATTATTTTTTATAATGGGATATTCTTCTAGATTTTCTTTTATTTTCATTAATTGTTGTCACATGTTGATATGACTGCCAATTTTTAAACATGTTTACTGGTTTACTATAAGGAATATTGCAAAGGATACAGATGAATAGATATACAGGTGGAGGTGTAGGAGAAGGGGCTCAGACCTTCCATGTCCTTCCTGGGCACACCACCCACCAGGAACCTCCATCCGTTTAGCTATCTGGAAACTCTCCGAATTCTGTCCTCTTGGGTTTTTTATTGAGGCTTCATTACATACATAATTGATTAAAGCATTGACCATTGGTAGTTAGCTTGACTTTCAGCCTCTCTCCCCTCCCTGGAGATTGGGGAGTGGGACTGAAAGTCTCCACCCTCTAATCCTGCCTTGGTCTTTCAGCTGACCAACCTGAAATATCAGTCCATGATATTATATGAAAGTGTCCCATGGTGAGGCCACTCCAGTTTGCAGGTTTTCTCTCAATCTTGTCAGGTTTCAGAAGTAGGAGTGGTCTTGGTGAATATACAGCTTCATACTTTCAGGCATCTGGGATAATTAAGCTAAGAGATGTTATCATTTCTTGCTCTGAGACTCTTTTGCATTGTTGATGTAATACTGAATTCCTTTCAATTAATAATCCATTTATTTATTTCTTTACTCTCAGATACTATTTGTCTTTCCATTCATAAATATCCAAACTTTTTTCATTTTTGGAAGGGACATTAGAATCACTACTGTGTTGGTCTAGATTGCAGGCAGAAATACTAGTCTAGCAATTACCAGCTCCTCATTTCAATCCCATTCAGATAAGGTAAAGTTAACAGGTCCAGGAGTTGTGAGCTATTTTAACCACCAGGAAATACAGCTGCATTTACTCTTAAACTCAATTTTGCTAGATGGGATGATGGCACAACCCACTTCCATCATGCCCTTCAAAATTCTGACATAAAGTTTAAAAACATAGTTACAGTTTTTTGTTTGTAAATAATTCCTGCTTTTTACACTTACAGTTGTAACCTGTTCCTAGGACCACTATACCAGGCAGGGGAGGAAAAATACAAAAGGAATTCTGAAGGTGATCTGGGGAAGAAAGAAAAAGTTGTAAAGGTTATACCATTGTACTCTTCTCATGGCAAGAATTGCATAGTCATACCAGCATCTGCCCCACCCTTCTGCCTCAGATCAACCAGAAAACCAGAAAAATCTAGCAGTGATACGCTGGTGCTACTCATGCTGACTGTGAGACACACGCGTGATGGCATGTAAGCTAGCCCTTCCTCCTTTTATGTCCCCATGTTTTAGGCAAGCAATGTTTTAATTGCCCGTTCTACTTCTCTATCAAACTCTTACTCTTGGGAGGTTACCCTTCCTCCCATTGCTGGGGAATATGGGCTGTACAGTGTGTTCTTTGGTCTGAAGAAGCAACAGTCAGTTGTTGAAATCCATACAATATTTTCTGTTCTATTCTGTTTTTGTTTTGTTTTGTTTTGTTTTTTTCCGGCAGTCTGACCATTTGCATCTTCCACTGGGTAAGCAAAGGCCCAATCCATAACCAGTGTCTGTTCCTCTCAAGACGCAATTGTAGCCCTCCAGGGCTAACAGCATCCGTCTCCCTTTCCAACTGTATTCAGGGCCTTCCCACCAGTGAATCTGCTTCATAGCAATTGGCAGTCTCTGTCTCTCTTGTTGACAAACAGAACAGTTCATACTGGCATTCTGTGCCTAAGAGGGTGCAAAAGAAACATGTCTAGATGGAACCCATCTCTACATTGCTGCAATACTCCCATATCACTCATTTCATGAACCCATGTGGCCATTTTGAGGGAACAGAGGATAACTGTTTGTTGATTCCAGTCACTTTCTGAATCTGGAAGGGAGTTCTTCTGTTGGGCACTGATTTGTTATACTTTGGAGCACTCTTCAAATTTTCACAGGACCATGCTCCATAGGAAGCATCATTTTAACAGGCCAGATTTCCATTGTCCTTTTGCCTGAGTCTATGGCCGTGCCATTGGTCATTGCCCATGAGTCAGGAAAAACCCAAACACAGGGACTTTCCACTATTGTTCAGTTCTTTCATTACTGTAAGAAAAACTGCATGCAATTCAGCCCAGTGAGTTGATCTGTTTTTACATTCTTTGATCAAAAAAACTTGGAGTCACCTAGGTGTTAGCAAACACTTTGTGTACCACTGACCTAATGATTTAGATATGTAGTCCATGTTATCTATAGAATGATTCTTTCACCAAATATTTATTGAGTACTTTTCTAGTTTGTGAACCTACATCAGTGAACAAAAACAGTGAGTCCAATTCATTACTGTCTTTTAAACAGCATGAAGAATATGCTATTTTTGAAGCCATGGTGCTTTAATATATATAAATAGTCATGGTACATAAACATATTGAGTAGAAGCTGATCAGAAATATTATAGACGTGATTTCCAATAAATTGATTTTCTGACTACTTCAATTTTAAGTGCAGCTTTAAAAAATGGATAGTTGGTTCATTATAGATGCATATTTTTAGATGAATAAATACCTCTGGGATCAAATGTGTTTAAATAGGGGTTTTACCTTTTGATTGCACTCTGGAAAGTATTCACTGAATTTAGAAATGTGCAGTAATCAACACAGAATTATGTTGTGGTGCTCCCTACCACAACATTTTATATTAGCTGACAAAATTTTGTTGAGAGTTAATATCAACAAAATTTTGTCAGCTAATATAAAAAAGGGACTATGTCTCAGATAGTGTAAAGAATCTGGTCATAGTAAAATTCCCAGAAAATAAAGCTTAATAGTGGATTCCATGGTCGTCTTCTGAGTTTCCAGTATATTCTCTCTCAAAGTCCCAATTAAATACCTGATTTATTGGGTATTTATCTATTTATTTGGTAAAATCAAATTCATTTATTTATTCAATAAAATAAAATACAGGAAAAAAGAGCAAAACTAAACAATTGTTTAGTTAAATAATCGAAAACTAAGAGTTATGACCAACTTATTTCTAAAAAGTGAGATTTTTACCTAAGTTAAAAGAATTGGAGGCTTACCAGGAAACATCACTGGTGGTTTGTAGATGCACCACTGTATTCATCAGAAAAGCATGGTTTGCTTCTTAGGAACTAAGAAGATGTAAGCCTTCCCAGCAGATTACTGTCTGCTGGTTTTTGAGATGCTTTATTTTTACCGACCCTAAAAACTGGGCAACTAGAAATACATTTTACTCTTGATCTTTATCAATTTATATATTTCCAGAAACTTTCTGAGACTGCGTCTGTCACATTCAATTTATCAGAATGCTGGGTAGGAACCGGTGGCCACAGTTTTCATCTGCATGTTACAGCCCCACCACATAACATTCATGGGCAAGAGCAAAATCAGAAGGAGCCATAGGGGAATATATTTTCAAATTAAAGTATCTAAAAGGCGGTACATTGTAAAGTAAGAGGACCCAAGTCTAGGAACATTGCACCGTGTAAAGGTACCACAGACATCTGGCTTTATGTTAAGAGAGACATCCATCCACCTCAGACTGTAGATTAGAAAGCAGGATGCTCCAAACACCTATATGAGCAGTGGAAGCAGCAGAGAAATACTCCCATAGTTTCTTTCTTGGCAAACACTACATCTCTTTGGGCATCTATTTCACTAAAGGTAAATAAGCAGGAAAAAATATTTTAAATCTAAATTATGTAATATATTCTGAAAAATAAGACAAGAGAAATATTATCTTACAGACTAGTAGTTGGAAGAGCTACCTCAAATTGATCAACTTAAGGAAAAATATTTGGAAAGATTAGATTTATGCTCTTAATAATGTACAAGACAATATCACCTCTGTGAAATGAAAGTGAGAGACTATAAAGCCACATCTGAAAGAATGATTGCAAACCCAAGATTCATAACATCCTATTGAGATACAAGCACTCAAATGGAGGTAGGGAAACTAAAAGGTAATTGAAAATGTAATAGCAAAATTATGATCCATTCACTTTGCAGGCTGGACGAAAAGCACACTCAGGCAAATTACAATGATTATTCTCAGGACATTTTTGAGAAGTTCTTTTAGAATCACAAGTGTAAGGCCAGTAATAGAAACTTTGTAAGAATAAGATGGTTGTTATTAGGGATAAAGAAACAAAGATACAAACTTATGTTATTAATTCGTTAACATATAAGAAAGGAAAAATAATCAAATTTATAATACAAAACAAAGAACTTCCAGATTGGAGAAATTACCCGGATAGGTATCCTCAAAGTGTTTACTAAATCTAGAAAAAATTCATAAAAGAGAATCATGCATTATATTTTGAGTTACAGTGACAATGGAAAAAAGAATCAACATGTATCCATAGAAAACCGCAGGTTACTTACAAAGACAACCCCCACCAAATACATGCAAAATTGCTTTCCAATTTAATCTCAAAAAGACTAAATGTCAGGAAAGTGTCAATCAATATTTAGAGGTTTAAACAAATTTTATGTTTTTTTGTTGTTGTTAACTATGTACAACATTGGGTGCACAAAATGAGCACAACTGCATACTCAGTCATCACAGAAGAAAAAGACCAAGTTTGCCAATATGAAATTGGAGCCAACAACATTGTGTCCTGGCCTATGAAATTAACCTCTTCACTCACTGTGGCAAATACATTCCTGTTTTCTAGATGGATGCCTCAGAATTTGTAAGCCTGTTAATATTAAAATTTCAGATTATTTTACTACCTGATTCTATTCTCCCCAAACAAATTCTTGTTTGCCAAATATCTGCTAATGTAAGAAATCTAAAAAGAGAATTTTTTTTTTTTAGCAGGAAAAATTGCACCCTGATATCCTTTGAAGTTATAACTTTGCAGCTCTTGAATATGGCATATGACTAAACACCAATGTAGAATATTTTTGAGTGAATTAATCCCTAGGGAATGAAACATATTCTTTGTGTGTGTGAAAAGTCTGCCTCTAAAAGACTTGGGGCAAAACTTTGAACTGTTAAATACTTGCTAATGGATTTCAAGCTTCTGAGAATCTGGCTATCTGGGTTTTACCTTTCTTACTGAAAATTCTACTTTAGGTGTTAGGTTACAAGCATCAGTTTATTTAATTTCCTAGTAACTGCAGAAGAAAATTCTATTTTTTTCTTTATGTCTTGTGTGAGATAGTTGAGCCTCCGAAAAGATAAGAAAATGGACACTATTCATAGTTTATTGTCTTGAAAACCATTATAGTATGTTATATAGCATATTATATAGACATTTGTGCAATATACAGACAATAGAAATTAATTTTCATTAAAATGTCACCACCACCTTTAAAAATTCTGCTTTGGTAAGTTAAAATTCAATGTACTCATTTTAATTCCTGGCGTTTTCTTACAAAGAAAATAACATGAACATGTTATACATGTTTAAAAAATGTTATATCTTGAAGCAAATAATAAGGAGTTTCTTGAAATCTGATGTACAGCAAACTGTCCATCAATCCTACATCATTGCAGCAACACTTGTATTGCCCCAACTTCTCTCTGAGACGTATATTCAATGGATAAAATTGGAAATAATACAAGTTAGAGCTTTCTTACTAGCATCATCAGTGAAGTATCTATCATGTGTTTAGAAGCATACGCTCAGATTTTTTAAACGAGAGAGTGTACTTCATTTTAGGCATACTAAAACAATGAAAATGATAAGATGAAAAGGCTTTTCTGAAAATGGTATTGAGAAAATGCTAATTCCTTGATTAGAGTGAAAATCTGGGAACGATATACTGTGGCTCTTGTATCTGCTTTCTGAGTAATAACACCTTTTTCAGAAATATAATCCATGTTTGCAGCTGAATGCCTTTTTTCTATTTTTCTTCTGTAGATACTTGATGCGTTTGTGCAAGCCTAACAAATCTAACTATAGCATTAGTGGAGGCTAGTTGTCTTTCGATGAGGTATGCATATTAAAATTCATTGAGTCACATGGTGAAGGATGTGGCTACTTGAATTGTTATATTTTATTCGAGTAGAGAAAAATGGAACTTAAATGAAATGCAAAGCAGGAATGAATGTTTTCTGAAATTGAAGCTTTGAATACACCCAGGAAGTGAAACTTGCCATCATATCACCTTATATGTCTGAAATAAAGGATGTGTTGAACTGGGACCACTGAAGTCAGGAAAAATTGTTCTGTCACATATGATAGTTTTCTGGTATAAGTCATATTTCTTTTAGGTGGGGAAAAGATAGAATTGCTTACTTGTGTTCGTATGTAAAGACTCCTCAGCAAAAACCATAATGGAAAATAAAATTATCCCTTTTCATCTGGAGACAAACTGCATGTATCAATTATTTATCACTGCATAACAAATTATCTCGAAATTAGTGATTTGAGATAACTGTAAATATTGGCTGGGCTGTTTTGAACTAAGTCTCATGAGACATTGCTAACAGACATCACAGGGCCACAGTCTTCTGAAGGGCTTACTGGAGCCAGAAGATCCACTTCAAAGTTAACTCATATGCCTGGCTGGTAGTTGGTATTGATTATTGGTGTGAAGTCCTACTTTCTTTCCAAATGGGCATCTGTACAGAGATGCTTCAATGTCCATATGGCATGTTGGATGGTTTCTCCCAGAGGAGTAATATGAGAGAAAAGGGAAGAAGGTTCAATGTCTTTTTTGGCATAACCTCTGAAGTCACACACGATCATGTCCACAACATCTCACTGGTCCACAAATCAACTTTATTCATTGTAGAAGGAAAGTACGCACACATGCAAATACAAGTAGATGACTGATTAGCTCAGTCCACCTTTTGACCTTCAATGATTCATGTCTTCAAACCTACTCCTTTATAAAAAATCCACATCTTCTCTCCAAATTCTCATTCATTTCCAATGTCAGCTCAAATACAGGATATTTTCTACAAAATCAGGTTCAGATGGGGTAAGCCATCTCGAGTGTGGCGCTTAGAATGCAAGCCTTCTCAATATAAGGACCTGTAAACAAAAGACACAAGCTCTTGCTTTCTGTCATCCCCACAGGCCCAGCAAACAATCATGGAACAGGCATAGAATAACTGGCACAGACCTTCATTTTCATAATAGGGAAAAATGGCAGAGACACAGTAGTCACTATTCCATAACATTTCTGAAATCTAGAGCGGCACATGTTGCAAGTTCCTTGATTAGGGCTCAAAGTCTGAGAATAATGTACTGTGACTCTTGGATCTGTCCTCTGAGTAATTTCTCCTTTTTAATGATATGTTTCCCATATTTGCAGCTCGGTAGTGGCTTTCTCAACCTGCTTACTGCCTATGGAATTGTTAGTGTACATCAGATCTTTTTCATCTTGTGCTGTCATTGTCCCTTTTAGTTCAAGTTGGCAGTATAGTACAGTTCTCTTAAAACACTTCTCAGGGCTCCTAGGACTGTTATGGGGTGGGCTTCACTAGATGAAAGACACACCTGCAAATGCCTTGAGCTAAATCCTTCCCTATGTGTGTTTCTTGGGCTTAGGCTGCTTACGCTGCTTCGTATTCTTAGAAGTTATTGGCATATCAGATCTCTGAGGCACTGCCCTAGATATTCATGAGATTTTATAAATGATTTTATGGTCACACCCTGATTTTACTACTAGACTTGTGGTAGGCAGAATATTAACCTACAAAGATGTCCTTGTCCTAATCCCTGAAACCTGTGAATATGCTACCATATATGGTAAAAGGAAGTTTTGCAAATATGAGTAACTGAAATGTCTTATAAAGGGGAAATTATCCTGGATTACCTGGGTCGGCCAAATGTAAATACAAGGATCTTTACAAGAAAGTCAGTAGAGTCAGAGACAGGGAAGGGGATGTAATGACAGCATCAGAGGTCAGAGTATTGCGACCATGACCCACGGAAGGCGGACAACCTCCAGATGCAGAAAAAGGCAAGAAACAGATTTTCCATTACGGCCTCCAGAAATACATGGCTGTATTGACACCTTGGTTTCACCCCTTTAAGTCCCATTTTGGACTTCTGACATCCAGAATTTTAAGGTAATAAGTTTGCATAGCTTAACACCTACATGTTCATAGTAATTTGTTACAGCAGCAATAGGAAACTAATAAAACTCCATTTTCCCTAATATACCTGCAATTTATCTTTGACCAAAAGATATTAATTAATATTAAACATATTTTACCACCTGAAGAGCCTGAGAATTTTCAAACCCTGGAGGTCATTACTTTTTTATATTCAGTTATTCCTTTTTAAAAATCAGTCTCTTGATTTTACTGTAAGCATCAAGAAGAAACCACATGGCACCTTTTACACCATGCCTGGAAATATCCTTATCTAGACTACACAGCATATTTTTTTTTTTCCTTTCCAAATTGTAACAGACACACTTTCTGCTACTACACAAGCTCTGCTTTCTCATTTCCAATGACTACAAAATCACCATTACCATGTCCACGATATCCTGTTGGTCTCACAGAGTAGCCCTATGCAGTGTGAGAGAGGATTCTACACTGATGTGAATATTAAAAGGTGAAAGTTACTGATGGTTATTTTGGAAATAACCTGTGGCTTTGAGACCACCAGTTAGATTAAAAGTGGTGTTTCAAAAACTTGAGAAAACACAGTCAGAATGATACTTTCTGAACCATATTCTATGCTAATTGTTACCATAAGAGGTAATAGCTTAGTCCCTTTGGGATGCTGTAACAGAATGCCATAGATTGTATGGCTTATAAACAATGGAAATTTATTTCTTACAGTTCTGGAGGCTGAAAAGTTTAAGATCAAGAGGCCAGAAGATTCGGTATCTGGCGAGGGCTAACTTCCTGATTCATATAGACAGCCATCTTCTCAATGAGTCACCACATAACAGAACGGCCAATGGAGCTCTCTAATGTCCTATACGTGGGCACAATCCCATTCACAAGGACTTCACCTTTGTGACCTAATCACATCTCAAAGGCCCCACTTTCAAATACCATTACATTGGATATTAAGTTTCAACATATAAATTTTGGGGAGACTTAAACATTCAGTCTATAGCAGATGGTGTGCGTGTGTGTGTGTGTGTGTGTGTGTGTGTGTGTGATGTATGTACATACACACACACTATCTGCTATAGACTGAATTGTTCATATATATACGGTCTGTACTTATATATATATATAAGTCCATATATACTTATATATAAATATATATTATAAAATATATAAATATTTTATTTTAATTATTTATATATTTACTATTTATATTTATTATATAAAATATAATAAAATATATCATGGTATATTTTAATAAACTATAAAGTATGTGAATATTTTTATAATGTATTTTATTAACAATAAAGATATTTGACATATTTTATAAAGCATGTACTTAACCAAGAACCACTCTCTTTCAATTATCACTGAAGTCTTGAGAATGTATCATTCAGAGGCCATATATAACATGTTCTATTATTTTATGTCAGGTCACATCTAGAGATTTGAGGCAAACACCTAGAGATTTTGCCATTCATTATGAGTAGTTCACTGAGACTTACGTAAATGCTTTTTCTGACTGAGGACAGGGTAAATTTTATAAGAAATAGTTTCAAAAGGAATGAGAGTAAGTATGCGCTATAGCTTTATATTTTGTAGAACCACTGAAATAAGAATTCAAGTTAAATATTTGGACAATTCAGTTTCAAAACCCAACTATTAGGATTTGAAAATAAGAATTCTATTGATAACTATAGATCTAATTCATATAATGGCCATGTTGATGTTGTTACAGTTTATCAAATATTTTATTTGATAATTTTTATTTTATAATAATTTTATTTATTTTATTTACATGTATTCTTTTTTGCTATCAAAATTTTATTTAGTTATTTAAATCACATTTGCTTTCTTTCATACTGTATTAAATTACATCTAAAATGCATTTTAAAGGTAGAGCTAAATCATATTTTGATTTACATAGTAATCACATATTTATAGTTCTCAGCACAACATAATGTTGCTAATCTATAAAGCATCTACATGCAATTTTAATTTTTTCAATTATTTGCATGTGTCTTCGTGCAAGTGTATTTTGTTTAACAGTTTGAAAAAATCTTGGAATTACATTCTTGGTAAATACATGTCATTAAATAAAAGTTTCCATGTAAAATACAATTTTTATTAAAATGATATATTTGATTTAGTATAAATGAAGCTTTCTTTAAAAATGTGTACCTACTCTTATTATCTCTCTAAGAAAATTTCTACTTGTCTTTTCTCTTGCTATGTTTCTCATATAATTCATCTCACCACTGATAAAGAGTGGAACCTATAAATCAAATTTTCCCCTCAAATCGCTCTTTTGGACAGACACAGAAAGGAGCATGATGATGTTTTGTTGATAATTCATACGTATATATGTACTCAGCAAACATCTACCTGATCTAATTTCTGTATTTCCAAAAACCCAACCTGTTACATCCAGTCTCTCTCGCAAGACTAACATTCCTTCCCAATTTTCTGCTCTAATCATCACTGTTTAAATCCAATTCTTTTGTGTCTGGATATGTGACGTGAGACATAAATACAACATTTAGTTGGTTAACATTTTCAGCCACCAGCAGCAACGCGTGTACATTCCTGAATTAGTTGGTCATGAGGAGTCAAGGTCTGAATAAATTTAACACAAGCCAGTTAGAATTATCTGGACTGTATCAGTTATGAAACATTGACAGAGACTTGCTGATTTACATGGACGCTAGAGCACAGAGAACATACACTTCAAGGGGTCAAGACGAGGACACTGAGAATTCCAAGTTGGATCTAGGGATGCTGGAAGGGAGGTGAGAGAGCACTGAAAACAAACCTGGCCTATTTCAAAATTTTGCCTACAGCTGTAACACATCTCTATGAATATCTCCATCACTGATTTGGGCCTGTCACACCTGTCATTTTGACACGACATCATTGGAATCTACATCTTTGTTACAGTGTGAAACTTGTTTGCTACAAACTGTCCATTCCGATGCTTTAAAAAAAAATCCTTGTATTTTCTTCCTCATCTCTGATTTTGGCCTCTAATCTCTCCTCTGTATCTCCTCCACTTTACTGCATTAACATTTAACTTTATAATTGACTTCTTTTCTTTTTCCAACTTAGCAGCTCTCATTTCTCCCTTGTGATTCCTCACTTACAATTAAATACCTCTTGGCAGCTGTAATTTCTCCAACTTAAAAAAAGAAAAAAAATAATAAAGGTAAATGCAAATCTTTAAGATAAATACAAATACCAATAATTAACTGGAAGTACCACTTGATTGTTGATGCCATGTATAAAATAATTTAATGTATGACTGAAATAACTAGACAGATTTAAATCATTTGTGTGTGAATATGTTTAAGTATTTTCTAGCGAACTCAAATATGCTAATTCAAATATAAAAATTGGATCAGATTAAACCAACCATATGATGATAACCCAAATCTAAGTATCACTGTATTACATCATATTGTTCTAGTTCTGATCATTTTAGAATTCAGAAAAGTAAAATGAACCAAACTCATTGGTTCCTCAAAACTCTATTTTCTCTGTTCTGTTTTTTTAATTTAAAGAAATGTCAAGTAAAACTTTTTTTTCTTTTTTTAACAGTAAGAGTTAATGTTAGGCAGAACTCATAATGTATGGAAAGAACATTTCATAAGTGTCACTGAAAAATTGCTCATAACAAAAATCTATGCGTCATCCTTGAATTTTTTCCCCCTCATCTCCACATTCAACACACAAGCAAGTCTTTTGGCATTACTTCTAAAATACACTTTAAACCTATCAATTTATATCCATTTTTAGTGCCACCATTGTAGTCCAAATGATCATCATTTCTTTTCTAAACTACAGTAGTAGTCATCCCACTTTTTCTTTGCTGTTCTCACGCCTGCTGTTACCTCCAACTGCCTAATCTATCCAGGCAGTCTTAACATTTTTCTTGCATTCTGGTTCAAACCATGGGCTGTTTCCCAGAGTAATTGCTTTTAAAATAAAATATTTGGATTTACAGGAAAAAAGGACTATATTCAAAGATGTCCTAATTTATTATTATACAATGATTTATATTTTAGTAAATCAAGTTATGTCACTATTCTGTTCAGTGGAACCTTATTAAACTAAAAGAAAAACTAAACTACTTATCATTATCAACTCGATTTAACTACCTGCCTCTCCAATATCTATCATTCTGTCCCTTGCTTACCAGTCTCTGGCTAAATATATTTCCTTTCCTTCAATATCCAAACCCTTTCCTTCCTCGTGGTTATTAAATTCGATGTTCCTTATTTTTGTTTCACATGTCACCTCACCTTAAATCTTCTGACAATACGATTTATTATTGTACATTCAATTTCTGCAAAATAAAAGTGCATAAAGTGCTGGTTCTAATCCTCTTCTTGATTAAATTAGAAATGACAAATATAAAACTGTCATTGCATTCAAAGGCTATTTGTTGAAAGCTTTGTTCCAAAAAACCTTTCAATTTTTTAAAAAAATGATATTTGCATTGTGTGAACATTTTGACTTTTTCCAATACAATATATAATACACTGAATCTGGACATTATGAATATACAATATGTTTTCTTGATAAGTGTTACTGACAGATTTAAATAAGAGAAGATAGAGTTTTAAAATTAATCATTTGAAATTGTTTTGTCTGTTTTCCCATAAGATATTAAAAAACACACTAACAGACATCTTTCTGCTCTATATACATAGCAATATATATATTTTCTCTCTATATGCTATATATATAAGAATCACAAAACTCAAATATTAAAATATATTACTTTTACTTTTTGACCTAATGAAGTCTATACAAAAATAAAGTTATCCTTTAGCATATGCTGTGATTTAAATTAGTAATTCATGAATATATCACTGCTTAATCTGCTAAGCTCAGCAGTACACAGTAATTATCAGTGACAGAAAGAGGACTTAAGACCACTAACTGCTGCAAATTATTGAAGGGTAGTCCAAGAAAAATTAAGCTGGGTGTGAGTTATTTATGAAGAGTAACTGAAACAAAGTGTCATAGCATTCATTAAATTAATGAGAGAAAGCCCCTAAAATCACATTTTAAGGACTTTTCCTTGGAATTAGAATTTAAAAAAAAATGCCTTTTGTTTTCATGTGGTTAATTGTAACTTAGTCTGGCATTTAAAACAGTTGGCATAATATAATTAGGTAAAGAAAGGCGGTATGAGATTTTTGTTAGATATATGTTTTTTAAAAGTACAAATATCATTATAACATAGTTTAAATTTCAGATGAAATTTGAGATATTTTTATCCAAAATAATAAATTTGTGTCAATGCTGGATAAATCTCTTTGTGGTTTTTCTGCATTTGATCTTGGAGACTAAGTACAAATTAAAGAGCAAATGTTCTCAAATTTACTTGCAAATAATGATATAAGTAAGAAGATCACACATGAGACACAATATATAAGTTAAAAAGTATATCCACAGATACTTGCTAATTTATCCCTTTCCAAAGAGTACATTTATGATAGTAAAACTAATAGATGTGTCTTTGTCACATATTTTTATACATATCTGAGGAGAAAAGAACAATTTTTTTCTTGTAACTTCAAACTGCACGACTCTATTTTGGAAGAAAATAAATAAATGCCTGCATTCCTCAGTTATTTTGTTATTTCACCAACACAGTATAAGGAAAATCAGTAAGTAATAACATAAACAACAACATGATTAGCAGAGACATTGGGAAAAGAAAACTTTCTAAATGAGATACATAATTAATATCAGGTAAGAATGATACTAATATATGTAGCTCAACCTATTGTTGTCTTCATCAGTTCACCAGTAGTCATTTAGAAAGATATGTAGGGGCTGGGTATGGTGGCTCACACCTGTAATCCCAGTATGTTGAGGCAAGGAGTTTGAGACCAGCCTGGGCAACAGAATGACACCCGGTCTCTATAAAAGTGTAAAAAAATAAAATTACGCCAGGCACGGTGTCTCACGCCTGTAATCCCAGCACTTTGGGAGGCCGAGACGGGCGGATCAGGAGGTCAGGAGATCGAGACCATCCTGGCTAACACGGTGAAACCCCGTCTCTACTAAAAATACAAAAAACTAGCCGGGCGAGGTGGCGGGCGCCTGTAGTCCCAGCTACTCGGGAGGCTGAGGCAGGAGAATGGCGGGAACCCGGGAGGCGGAGGTTGCAGTGAGCTGAGATCCGGCCACTGCACTCCAGCCTGGCGACAGAGCGAGTCTCAGTCTCAAAAAAAAAAAAAAATACTGGGCATGGTGGTGAGTGCCTGTAGTCCCTAGCTACTTGGGAGGCTTGGGTAACAGGATTGCTTGAACCAAGGAATTTGAGGCTATAGTGTGCCAGGATTGTGCCATGGCATTTCAATCTAGGCAACAGAGTGAAACATCATCAAGAAGAAGGAAGGAAAGAAGGAAGGAAGAAGGAAACATACTTGCAATTCCTCAGTAAACACTGTAGGGGAATATTTAATAAATAATAGAGTCTATTGTACATATGTTCTAAATTGAGGATGAAGTAGGGTGAAAGCTAGTTTTAATCTTAAAACATCACAATCATAACATGGTTGTTTCTTGTGTTAAGAAAACAGAGTTGATGATTATAACTCAAAGATTTTTGAGACCAGTGACACACATCAGGTCTATACCTGTGCACTACTAAGCAGATTTTGAAATTCCTCCCCCAACAATAAAATTCCTCCTTCAAACAATGTTTCACATGAGGACATTGTTGGAAATATCTCTCTATATGCTCTGTTATCAGCATTTTATTCTGTTATTACATCCCTAAGATTCTAAAATATTTTGTCTCACACAATTTGTTATCCTTGAGAAAAGAAGAGGAAAAACATAACTGCACTTCTTAATTGATTAACAACATCAATTGTGAAAATATCACTATCATTTTATTTGAGCAAAAGCCCCTCTAAGATTAACTTGACCACTTTATAATTTCTATTTCTTTCTGTTTTTCTTCTGATATTTGAATATACTGTGAGAGCATAGACATATTTTTTTTTGTTTTTTTCTCAAGAAAATAAGCATAAAACTGTTTTTTTTTTTTTTAACTATAATTGTTATTTGTTTCCCCTGAAAAATGCACCAGGTACACTCCTGACAATATCGCTCCAGTGTGAGGGAGTGGTAAGCCGTGATCTCGCTAAATTTTCAGTACTACGTTCTTTTATTATGACAGTGAAACCTTTGTCCCAGAACGTGTCAATCAGGAGATACTGATACAAATAATTCTTGCAGGGGGACACAGAGAACAGACAGGAGCACAGCTGGGCACCAGCCTGACTGGGCTCAGCAGGGAGCCAGGAAAAGCTCTCCAACATGGAAAGGGGTGAGTGAGTGAGAGCCCTCTAGGGGATTCTTACTCTCCCCAGGGACCTATGCAAGACTGGCAATGGGAGAATCCCCCTTCCCCCTGCACCTCCTCACCTAGACTCAAGGCTGAGGCCAAGAGCCATGTGGACATTTTGCAGGGGCAAATTTTAAGTCCAACGGTATCTCTAAAAGCCTCTGGCCCTAAAGCAAGCCATCATTGGTGCCATAGCCCCAGTAGAGGCCATGGCCACAGTGCCTGAAAGCAACAAGATTGTTCTACCCCCTACTCACCGGACAAAACTCAGGGCCAGTTTCCAGCCCAGTGATTTCACTTTTGTGTGAACTCAGCCAGTGACTGCAGCCTCCTAGTGTCCCAGGAAGCACCTAGATGTTAGGTCAGGCAACCCCACCAACCCCTGCCACTAGTAGCCAGGCAGGCAACACCTGCTAGAGCCTCTGCCAAGGGGTCCTACTTCAGTGTGAATGCAGTAGGTGGGAAAAGCCTCCTGTTGCACCAGGAATCAGATAGATGACAGGGTCGGTGACTTGACCCACCCCTGCCTCTTTAGACAGGTGAACCATGCCTAGTGGAACTTCCAGTCCAATGGATCCTATTTCTATCTGAATATGCTGAGGGCTGCAGCCTCCTATTTCCCTAGAAACACCCAGATGGCACGGTAGAAAGCTCCAACCACCCCACCTCTTTTAGCTAGACGGGCCACACCCACTAGAGCTTCTAGTCCAGTGAACCTGTTTCTACCTGAGCTCTGCGTGCAGGCACAACCTTGTGTTCCTTTGGAAAGAATTTGAACAACAGAATAGGGCAGACATGGCAGATATGGCTGTCTTCCGACTGTGACCCCTGCCTGAAGGAGGCCTGTGAACCAGAACACCCAACAAAAGAAGGCACTGGTACAAAAGCAGACTTCTAGACCAATGGAACAGAATAGAGAGCTTGGAAGTAATGCCACACACCTACAATCATCTGCTATTTGACAAAGTAGACAAAAACAAGCAATAGAGAAAGGACTCCCAATTCCATAATTGGCGCTGAGATAACTGGCTAGGCATATGCAAAAGATTAAAGCTGGACCCCTTCTTTATGCCATATACAAAGATCAACTCAAGATGGATTAAGACTTAAATGTAAATCCTAAAATTATAAAACAACTGGAAGATAACCTAACATATATCATTCTGGACAAAGGCTCCAGCAAAAATCTCATGATGATGACGCTGAAAGCAATTGAAACAAAAAGAAACATTGACAAATGGAACCTAATTAAACTAAAGAGCTCTGCACAGTGAAAGCAACTATCAACAGAGTAAATACACGACCTACAGCATAGGAGATAATATTTGCAAACCATATATCCAACAAAGATCTAATATTCAGAATCTATTAGGAACTTAAATTAATAGACAAAAACAAGCCCATTACAGAGTGACAAAGGACATGAACAGACACTTTTCTTTTCTTTTCTTTTTTTTAAGACGGGGTCTCGCTCTGTAACCCAGGCTATAGTGCAGTGGCACTGTTTCAGCTTACTGTAACTTCCGCCTCCCAGGACCAAGCGATTCTCCTGCCTCACTCTCAGCCTCCTGAGTGACTGGGATTACCCGCACATGCCACCACGTCCAACTAATTTTTTGTATTTTTAGTAGAGATGGTGTTCACCTTGTTAGCCAGGATGGTCTTGATCTCCTTACCTCGTGATCCGCCCGCCTCAGCCTCCCAAAATGCTGGGATTACAGGCGTGAGCCACCGCACCCAGCTGATACTTTTCAAAGAAAGACATACATGTGGTCAACAAGGAAAACATGCTCAACATCACTAATCATTAGAGAAATGCAAATCCAAACTTGAATTTCTCAAGTAAGATACCATCTCATGCCACTAAGAATGCAAATCAAAACTTGCATTTCTCCATGAGATACCTTCTCATGCCACTAAGAATGGCTATTATTAAAAAGTTGAAATATAACAGATGCTGGTGAGGTTGCAGAGTAAAAAGATGTCTTACACACTGCTGGTGGAAATTAGTTCAGCCATTTAGAAAAGTTGTGTGGCAATTTCTCAAATAAGTTAAAACAGAACTACCATTTGACTGGGCATTCCCATTATTGAGTATACAACCAAAGGAATCTAAATTGTTCCACCATAAGGACTCATGCATGTGTATGTTTATCACAGCACTATTCACAATAGCAAAGATACGGAATAAACCTAACTGCCCATCAATGGTAGACTGAATAAAGAAAATGTGGTACATATATGCCATGGAATACTACACAGCTATAAAAAGAATGAGATCTTGTCCTTTGCAACAACATGGATGAAGCAGGAGGATATTTTCCTAAGTGAACTAACATAGAAACAGAAAACCAAATACCATGTGTTTTCACTTGTAAGTGGGAGCTAACTATTGAGTATGTATGGACACCAAAAAGGGAACAACAAACACCAGGCCCTGCTTGAGGGTGGAGGTTGGGAGGAAAGAGAGGATCAAAAAACTACCAAGTGGTATGCATATTTTCTGGGTTACAAAATAATTTGATCCCACACCCCAATAGTCAATTTAGCTATATAACAAACATGGCCATGTATGCTTGAACCCCAAAGAAAAGTTAAGAACAGCATCAAACAAAACAAATGCCCCAAGAACTAGTGGCTATCATTCACTTGTGCTTCATGATCTAGTTTTTTTCCTTGCCGTGTTATATCTGTCATTATTTCTCTTGCCTGTCTGAAGCCACTGGGGCATAATATTTATTTTCTGCTGTTTATATTGAGTTAACAATGACAGCAGGACCACAAATATCCACTTAAGTATCAATGCAGCTGTTTTCTCTTGATGTTGAGAAGGCTGAAACAGAATAGTAAATTGTCTTTCACAGGTGGCAAATACGTCAACACCAATAGTGTTGATACATCAACACTCAACGTGCCAAATATTTGTTTTCCCTCCCATTTTATTTTATTGGATATTTAATTTTATTCATATATATTTTTACATTGTGCCCCTCAGAACTTACCTGGAGGACAACCTTGAGAACAGTAAACGCATTCCACCATTTAGAATCATCCTTCTCTCCAACGCTGACACAATGAACATGAATCAAATTTGTAAGATTCTACCTATTTTTTCCTTCTGGCTAGTTACTTCTCAGGAGGCTCCTTACATCTTCTTGTCTGAGCAAGCTTGATTTTTAGGATGAGCACAATGTTGTTTTCAACTTGTATTTCTGCTGTTCTGAGCTATACCAGTCAATTCCCTTGGCCATGACATGAAAAGGGATGTAAAAAACAGTTTGAAACAAGAAACCATAGGGCATATCCTGTTGAATATTGCAGTATTGACACAAAAATAGTGTCACTACTCTGTTTTCCTTTTATAACCAGAATCACTATTCCGAGATTACTCTGCTTTAAACTTACACTACTATTTATTTTCTACAAATTAATATTGACTTATTTTTGCACTTTTGCTCCACTGAAAGAGAAGAGGAAAGGAACGAAAAATGTCATCGCAGTTACAATGTTTCATAAATGAGTCTATTAGCACATGTGTGTGTATATATATGTATGTGTGTGTGTATTTAAAGCCATACCAGGTATTCTTGAATGGAAAATCAGGAAATGGAATAGGCAAGTAGATAATATCCTAGTAAAAATATTCTTCTTTCATTTTGCGATATTATCTTAACAATGTTAAGCAAGTTATGTTCATCACTATTCTCTTGCTGAATGTATTTGCCCCAGAAAATAAATGAATATTATCATTGCAACAGCAAATTTAAAATAGGAAAAACAAAGTGAATGTGCTGCTGTCATTTACATTTGTACATTTATTCTATGTTGTTGGCCTGGATTTGCTCTGTAAATTATCAACTATGTTCAGTTCCTCTCATGCTAAGCATTGGTTTTTGGCTTTTTCAATGTAAACTAAAGTTTTTTCCATTACTTTTGGTTCTGCAGAGAAATTACAAAGTCCAAATAAACTAAGTTCTACAATCCTATGTTTGTTCTTTCCTTAATAACATTTATCTCAGACTGATAGAGTTTCATTTTTTAAATAACTGCATAACAATTGATTCTCCATCCCATTTTAATAGCATTAAATTATTTACTTTGAACTCACCATGATTAAATATCATGGTAATTTTTTACCATATCCACTTTCTTTTTGATACTCAAATTTGCATTATTTCTGACTAATAGGCAAACCCCTAATTGTTTATAAAGTACAATATAGCATATTGCCTATTTGCAATAATAATTTTCATATTTAAAAATTTTTTAAACATTTATGTTCAATAATACCCTAGCTTAACGGTCATCTTCCTGTTTAGGACTCTAATGACCATGTGGGGAGCTAGAAAAGACCAAGGACATAGCTTAGACTTCTACACTTGCCAGGCTGTAATAAGGAAGCCCAATCCCCCTACTGTAGAGGTTTTGCTTGAAGGTGGAGTAGAGAGATGGGACTTTCATCCCCACTAAGCTGTAATAAGCCCCCAAGGTACTAGCAACAACCATGTGGGGAGCCTGGATTTCTACCTACATCTGGTAACAATGAGGTATAGTTCCCTCTCCCTCTGTGGTCATATCTGAGAGTCTATTGGAGGTCTCCTCACCACTACTCAGTAGTAAGGAGGCTACTTCTCTCTCCCACTCGTGGAGGCCATGGGAAAATTCTAATTTCTTCCACAATAGAAGAAATATCTTTTCTATGCTAATTATCAGATATCAAACAGGCATGATATTTTTAACACTTATTTACAACATCTATGAGTAAAACTCAGTAGTTATATTTTTAATAAATGTTTAAAAATCAACAACAAAAAATTAACCACACAGGAATAATAAATTCATTCAGAAATACAGAAGTACTTGGGCCATTGTAATAGGGAATTGACAGAAGGAAAAAAAGAAAGAAAGGATGGGAGGAAAGAAGAAAAGAGAAGGAGAGGAATAAAAGGGAAGGGAAAGAAAGAAAAGAAGAAAGGAAGGAAGGAAAAGACAGATTTGCAGAACAATTTAGATATGCTTATTCAAATTGTGAGAAAAAGACTAAATGATGAAAATGATGAGACAGGACAAAATGATAATAAGTACTTGTGAAAGCGAGAGTCAAAATTAGTTTTGCTTTCTATTGACATAATGAACCAATAGCAATAAATGCAGATATTGTAGAAATTATTAACCATATTGCAAAAGAAAAGTTACTAAAATAAACCTAATCTAAATATAACCTAAATACAAAGTAGGCAGATATCTTAATATGTAAAAAAAAAAAAAAAAAAAAAAAAGCTCTTCTATCTATAAGAACATTGTCATACATAAAAAAGTTTGCTCTATATTTATCCTCATAAAACGTAAAATAGGTGACTTGTATGTATTATTATTTCATTTTATTTTCATGGAGCAGACAGAGATGATTTAGGGTGTCTGGTGGAGGAATTTCCAAGCAGCAAAGCATTCAAAAGATGAAAGATTGCAAAAGTTTGAAAAATTTGCAGCCTGACCATGTGATAGAAAAGAAAAATGCATTTTCTGGGGAAAAATTCTAGCCTGCTGCAGAGATTTGCATAAGTAAGCAAGGAGCTGAATGTTAATCACAAAGACAATGAAGAAATGTCTCCAGGGCACGTAGAAATCTTTGCGGCAGACTCTCATTCCCAGATGCCTAGGAGGAACAATTAGTTTCCTGGGCCAGGCCATGAGCCCCTACTGCTCTAGACAGCCTTAGGACTTGGTGTTCTGCAACTAGCAGGGGTTTTAAGGGCCAAGGTACAGCTCAGGCTGTGGCATCAGAAGGTGCAAGCCCCAAGTCTTGGTGGATTACACGTGCTGTTGGGCCTGCAGTTACACAGAAGACAGGTATTTAGGTTTGGAAACCTCTACCTGATTTCAGAGAATGGATGGAAGTACCTAGATGTTCAGGCAGAAGTCTGCTTCAGGGGTGGGGCCCACATGAAGAACCTCTGCTAGGGTAGCTCAAAGGGGAAATATGAAGTTAGAACTCTCACACAAAGTCTCCACTGGGGCCCTGCATAGTGGGACTGTGCGAAGAGGGCCATCGTCCTCCAGACCCCAGAATGGTAGATCTACTGACAGCTTGTACCATGCACCTGGAAAAGCTGCAAACCCTCAATGCCAGCTGTGAAAGGAGCTGGGATGGGGGCTGTATTCTGCAAAGCCACAGAGGCAGAGGTGCCCAAGGCTGTGGGAACCCACCTCTTACATCAGCATCATCTGGATGTGAGATATGGAGTAAAAGAAGATCATTCTGGAGCATTAATATTTAATGACTGCCCTGCTGGGTTTTGGTCTTGCACAGTACTGGTAGCCCCTTTGTTTTGGGCAATCTCTTCCCCCATTTGGAATGAGAGCATTTATGCAATGCCTGTACCCTCACTGTATCTTGAAAGTAACAAACCTGTTTTTGATTTTACAGGCTCATAGTTGGAAGGGACTTGCCTTGTCTCAGATGAAATTTTGGACTGTAGACTTTTGAGTTAATTCTGAAATAAGTTAAGACTTTGCGTGAGTGTTGGAAATATATGATTGGCTTTGAAATGTGAAAAGACATGAAATTTGAGAGGGACCAGGGCAAAATTATATGGTTATGCTCTGTGTCCCCACCTAAATCTTATCTTGAATTGTAATCTGCAGGTGTTGAGAGAGTAGATCTGATGGGAGGTGATTAGGACATGGAGGTGGTTTCCCCCATGTTGTTCTCATGACAGTGAGTACTCATGAGATCTGATGGTTTTATGAGTGTTTGACATTTCCTCCTTTGCAAGCTGTCTGTCCTGCTGCCTTGTAAAGAAAGTGCCTGCCTTCCCTTCCACCATGATTGTGAGCATCCTAAGGCCTTCCCAGCCATGCAGAACTGTGAGTATATTAAATCTCTTTCCTTTATAAATTACCCAGCCTCTTTTATTTCTTTATGACAGTGTGAAGACAGTCTAATACAGTGACTTTTTGTATGTAAAAATGTATTTATATTGCCACCATACACATTAGTCATCATTTGGTTGGGTAGAAATCATATATTGAATACTTCAGTTATTGTGAACTTTTTATCAAGAATCAATTATTTAGAAAATCACATGAGATAGTAATTCACTTAGTTTGGGTCTGTGTTTTTAATAGATGTTGTTTTTTTAAAAAGTTTTAGATTCATGGCAAAATTCATGGAAAATACAGAGAGTTGTTGTACCCCCTGACCCTAGAGGTGCATGTGTGGACACAATTTTCCATCTCACTTGAGTAAAAATACCATGAAGCACAATTACTGAAATGTATGATAAGTATGTTCAGTTTTGTAAGAAACTGCCAAACTGTCTCCCAAGGCGGCTATTCCAATTTGTATTTTCCACCAGCAAAGAACGATAGTTGCTGCACACTCTGGCTGGCATTTGATGTTGTGAATGTTTTGAATTTTAGCCATTCAAACAGATTTTGTCTTGTTTTCCCATTGAGAGTGTCTTTTATAAAGCGGAAGTTCATAATCTTATTGAAACCCAACATATTAAGCATTTGTTTCATAGATTGTGCCTTTTGTGTTTTATCTAACATATCATCAACAAACCCAAGATTAACTCCAGTTTTGTTTTAAATACTTGCAAAGCAAATTGATAATATTATGTATCAACAGTGAATCTTCTAATTGGCTTTCAATAACCAGTCAAAAGTAGACTCATAGTATGGATATTTTACACAAAGTGAGTTGTTAGATAATGATTTTTGTACTAGATGTAAACCTAAAACAAAGTTTGGTTAAATGCAACTTAATCATTTGGATACTGGGAGAAAAGTGGTAACCAGATAGGTAAGTGGTTACCAGTTATATTTTAACACTGTCTATTTGAATGTACACCCCTCACTTCTACTCTTTTTTCCTCCCTTACGCATAGTTTCTTCCGTATTTTGAACTGAACTTCTTTCCTTGGTTAATCTACATCTTGATTTTCTTTGGGAGAAAAAAATGTAATTGTTGTCTTTTTCTTTGAACTGTTTTGAACTTCTTGAGGACATATAGGCTGCAGTACCACACTTACAGTCACATTTTTGTCATTTTAAAATAGCTTTCATGTATGTGGTAATTTTCTCATCTCCTAGTTGTAAATTTCTTTGGGCAGTATGAGAAGGCTCTCATTTACTAGTTTTCACCTTTCAATGCAGCCATAACTGAGTTAAGATATGAGTTCTGAGGATGGTACAGTTAGCAGATATTGGGTACTATGCAGGAGGGAAATTATGGAGAAAGTATATATCTTTTCAAGATCCCTCCCTCCAAATAGGTTAAAGAGATAAAGGTTGAGCAAAACTGTGAATGAAACAAAACAATATAATGGGAAGAATTGTTTTGAAGGCGATGATCACTAAAAATTAGTATTTGGAGTACAGGAATTACGGAACAAAATTGTTCCCTGCTAAAACTTGATTGTAAGAAATAACATGAGTTCAGAGAGGCATCCATCCACAACGGCAAGTACTTAAATAAACCTCAGGAAATGTGCTTGGGAAAATGGTCCTTGATAAGAAATGAAGAGCCTAATTAAAAATATCTCATTCTTGGTTGAGAAATGGAAATATTTAATTAATATTAATATATTTAATTAATAATCAAATTTATTAATATCAAATAATTATAGTCAATAGTCAGAAAAATAGATATTCCAATCACTTGTTAGTCTCTCATAAAGTATCTTATAAAAACAATTTAAAGGAGTGTCTAAGATGATCTAATTTACCTAAAAGCGTTGAAACTTACTTCCTTTACAATCCCCATAAATAAAATATTATGTCTAATAACACTCAATTGTACTTAAAAGGCATCACCTTTATTTTAAAAAACTAGAGAAGGAGAGCCATCACTGAATGCAGTCAGTTCAATTACGACTCCTGCCATCTTGCAAGGAGATCAGAAAATGAGGAAAAAATAAAGAACACTCATTTATGCATTTTCAATAAGTTAAGGCATTTACCATTTGTAGGAAAAAATGCCATCATAGATGTAGAGTACGTTTTTTAATGTCACTAAAGTTAAGCTTGACTGTGTGACTTACTTTGGCCTATGGAATGTTGGCAGATGAGATATAAAGCAGTATTTTGAAATATTCATGTGGCAAGGACCTTTCCCTCCTGTGCTTCTGTAGTCATCAAAAAGCAGAGACTCCTGGAGGAGAACTATCTCAGGTGAACCACAGTAAGAAGCGGTGCCATACGAATCAACCTGCACATTTGTGAGTGGCAAATGTTTTCTTTACAATATTTTGAAGTGTTTACATACAAAAAAATTAATGCAATGAGAAACAAATAAATAAGGGCATGGTGGCTGGAATTCCTGATAAAAGCGGAAAATAATTTGAGGATAAAAATATCAAAATTACGACCAAATGAACAATGTTGAAGGCCATTCTGAATATATATATGTAGGTCTGTGTGTGTGTGTATGTGTGTGTGTATGTGTGTGTGTATGAATCCTGCCCCTTAACCTACCACAGTCCAAAACTCTGCATATAACATTTAACTTTCCAAAAACGTAATTATTAATAGTCTACTATTGACTGAAAGCATTATCAAAAACATAAAGTCAATTAACACATATTTTGTATGTTATGTGTATTATATAGTGTAATATTATAATGAGGTAAGCTAGAGAAAATAAAATATTCAGCCAATCATAAGGAAGATAAAGTATATTTACTATTCAGTAAGTGGAAGTGAATCATCATAAAGGGCTTCATCCTTGTGATCTTCACATTGAGTAGGCTGAGGAAGAGGAGAAAAGGTTGATCTTGCGTCAGGGATGGCAGAGGAAGAAGAACATTTGCGCACACGGTATATATTCACACTATATATAGTCATGAGCTACATAACGACTTTTTGGTCAGTGATGGACTATGTATATGAACGTAGTCCCATAAGTTTATAATGGAGCTGAAAAATTCCTATTGTCTAATGACATCATAACCATTGAAACATTGTAACCATTGTAACATTGTAACATCAATATTACTTTTTAAAATAATAAATTTAGTGTAGCCTAACTATACAATGTTTATAATGTCTACAGTAGTGCTAATGTTCTAGGCCAGGGGTGTCCTGGGAGAAAAGCAGGTAACTAGATAGGTAACTGGTTACCAGTTTTATTTTAACACTGTGTGTGTGAATGTACACCTCTCCCTCCTGCTTTTCCCCCTTCCACTACACACAGTTTCTTTAGAACCGAACTCATTCCCTGGGTCAATCTACATCTTGAGCTACTTTTGGAGGAAAAAAAGGAGATAATTGTTGCCTTTTTCTCTGAATTCTTTTGAACTTCTTGAGGACATATAGGCTACAGTATGACACTTGCAGTCACATTTCTATTATTGTAAAATCACTTTCATGTATGTGACAATTTTCTCATCTCCTAGTTACAGATTTCTTTGGACACTATGAGAAGTCTCTTTTTTACTAATTTTCACATTTCAATGCAGCCATAACTGGCTTCCCTGGGCCACATTGAAAGAAGAAGGATTGTCTTGGGCTACACATAAAATCCACTGACAATAGCTGATGAGCTAAAAAAAAAAATCGCAAAAGAGTCTCATTATGTTTTAACAAAGTTTACGAATTTGTTTTGGACCACATTCAAAGGCGTCCTGGTCCTCGTGTAGCCCTCGGGCCACAGGTTAGACGAACTTATTCTAGGCCTTCACATTCACTCACTACTGATTGACTCATCAAGAGCAACTTCCAGTCCTGTAAGCTTCCTTCTTGGTAAGTTCTCATGGAAAAGATGTAACAATTGTTATCTTTACACAGTATTTTTGATTGTAACTTTTCTATGTTTGGATATATTTAGATACAAAATACCATTTAGTTACAGTAGTCAGCACAGTAACATAATGTAAACGTTTGTCACCTAGGAGTAATAGGCTATATCATATAGCCTAGTTGTATACTAAACTATACCATCTAGGGTTGTGTAAGTACACTATATAATGTTCACAGAATTCAAAGAAGTGCTTAACGATGCATTCCTCAGAATATCCTGTCACTAAGCGACACATGATTCTATATATATTATATACTCTGATTTATTATTTAATATAATAATATTAAATATATAGACATATATATACACGTAAACTTCTTGGATATATTTATATCATATCATATATGTGTATATTTTTATTTATTAATAGGATAAGTAGATATTCTAAAATAATTGGGAGCTATTGAAGTCTTTAACCCAGAGAGTGACAATTTTAGATTTGTGCTACTTATATCTGTAAGTTAGAAATAAGAAAAGATTTTCCAGTATTACAGAAATCAACACTTTATCAATGAAGTTGTAAGTTATTTTGAAACTGCTTCAATATACCACAATCATAGGACTGGAGAATATTGAAAGACAGTTTCTTCCTAGTATTAAAATTAATCCATTCAAATGTCATTATTTTGCAAATTGCGTATTTTTTTAAGCCTATCAATTGAAAAAGGAGAAAAATATTTCTTTTCAAATATTAATAGATTTGGTCTGGGATTTCACTCTGGTTTCTAGTATAAGAATTTCACATTTGAGGGGTTTTTCAGCCTTTTATATAAGGAGAAGGCATTTAGAGCTAGAAGTATTATGCTTCCTCTTTGGACCTAGATATCTGTAATGAACAATTTATTCTGTAAAACATAAAGCCTGGCAGATGATATTGTGATCCAGAGAGTTAATGTTGTGTGATAATAGTGAATCAGTAGGTTTACTATAGAATCTTATTTACAAAGAGCTTTCCTATTAGAGCTCCAGGTGATTCCTCCGATAACTGTCAGGATTCTAGATGTTTATTGTTTTCGGATAAATCCCAGTCTTCTACTTCCCGTCCTACTCAGGCAGTTTTGCAAATAAGGTTGAACTTCAATCTTGAGTGACTTCTTCTTGATACAAGTTAAATTCTAGTAAAGCTAAGGTTTCAGTCATCGAAAATTGGAAGCTATCTAGCAAAGCCAAACTCTATCACATTTCTTCATTAAGTTTTCTAACTTGCAGTCTACCTGTCATTAACATGTAGCAGTTTTTGTTTGTTTTTTCTTTCCATAAAGCATATTATTAGCATTTTTCTATTTTAACAATATCTGAGTCATTTTAAAATGGGTTATTTATATATTCTAGCTTTTACCATATTTCAATTGTATTTATGGATGCTTTATTGAAATAAAACAATAGATTATAGAACACCACAAAATGTTATGAGCCTTTGTATGATGTGTGAACTTATAAATTTATTCAATGAATGTATGCTATCTTTCTCAACATTTCTACATTAATAAAATAATTGTCTTGATAAGAAAATGATAAACTGAGGAATACACCATTTGGAAAAAAAGGGAGGACATTGTTCAATAAGGTTTTTTAAGTCTTAAAATGAAATACACACAGTGTTCCTTTGGAAGCAAGAAACAATGAAGCAAAAGGACAATGAATACACATATAATATATATGTATTCACTGTCCATATATATCATACATATATATATATATATGTTTATGTATAGCGAGAGAGAGAGAGGGAGAGACAGAGAGAGAGAGACTCCCTCTGTCACCCAGGCTGGAGTGCAATGGTGCAATCTTGGCTCACTGCAACCTCCACCTCCCAGGTTCAAGTAATTCTCACACCTCGGCCTCCCCAACACTTTCACGTGTCAACTTGGCTGGATCTGAGGTGCTCATATATCTGGTCAAACATTATTCTGGGTGTTTCTGTTGGGGTGTTTTTGGAGATTAATATTTGAATTGGTAGACTAAGTAAAGCAGATTTCCCTCTCTAATGTGGGTGGATATCATCCAATCCTTTGAAGGCCTGAGTAGAACAATAAGGCTGACCCTCTTCTGAGTAAGATTTCTCCTGCCTGGCAGCCTTCAAATTTGGGTATCAGCTTTTCCTGCCTTCAGACTTGAACTAAAACATTAGCTCTTCCTGGGCCTCCAGTTTTCCAGCCTTTGGACTAGAACTATACCATTGCCCTCTTGAATATCCAACTTGCCTACTCATTCTGCAGAGCTTGGGACGTGTCTGTTTCCATAATCATATGAGCCAATGTTTATTTTACACACACACACACACACACACAATCTTCATCCCTACACTGAGTAACATGTTTGGTAAAGACTGGTGCTTCTTCATGGTTCCAGTTTTCAATATTTGGAACCTCCATCTAAATATTGGTTAACTGCCAGCCAGTTTCCCAATTCAGTTGTGTGGTCCCTGCTGCTGATCTCTGTTGACCCTACTTGATCCCTTAAGTATACCCTGGCTTCTCCCTCCCACTTGTCCTCCAATCATCCACCAAGACTTTCCACTGTCTTAATAGAGCTGAAACTAGTTTGCTAAGGAGTCAGGAGAATTATTTCCTAGCTCCATAAAACACAGACAGAAAAGGGAGGAGAATGTATCTCAAAGGAAAGGCAGATGAACTGTATACCATTAAGATGTAAGACATAATACTCCTACAGAAGATTTACATTTGTATTGAAATTCATGAACTTGAAGAAGAAACATTGATAGCATTTGGAAGTCTTTTTACAGTACTTTATATTTCAATAGTTGTATGTATAAATTCCATGGATAATACGAACCTTGTAATTTTGTATTATTTTATAATATAAACCTCATACTACTGTATCATATTATAAAGAGTTGGAGGAAATCATTACAGAATAAAAGCATTTGCAGAGATGTATGATGAGTTTGGCTAGATGGAAGGGCAGGTAGCTGTTGTGTAGTGATTAAGTGAACAGGAGCATTAGATGAAGCATGCAACTGTATGTAGGAAGTACACTATCCACAGTAAGAATCCTGAATTTTATCCTATTTGCAAGGGAAAATTATTAAAGTGTTTTAGGCAGAGAAGTGATATAATCACACTTTTACTTTAAAGAGGAGTGTGGTCACTAAGTGGCAAATGTGCTGGAAAAGTGCAGAAGGGTCATCAGAAATCAGTCAGGAAATTAGTCATTCCAGGAAAGGATAATGGTATCTTGGACTTCAAAACTGAAAGTGAGAAGGAAAGAAAATAAGAGATTGAGAAAATGTTTTGGAGAAACACTATGAAAGCTGAATAATAGTTCTCCCCCAAAATATGGTCGCATCCTCTTTCTCAGGACCTGTGAATATGGTACGTTAGTGAAAGAAACTCTGTAGATGTGATTAAATGTAGGATCTTGAGAGACGGAGAGTATCTTGCATTATCCGGTTGGGCCCCATATAATCATCCCGGTCCTTATAAGGAAAAGAAGGAAGCAGGAAGAGATGAGGAAGAGATGTGATGAAGGAAGCAGTCGAGAGAGGGAACAGGGTCGGGGTCGGGGAGACACACACACACACACACACACACACAGAGAGAGAGAGAGAGAGAGAAAGAAGGCTACACTGCAGGTCTTGAAGAAGCAGAAAAGGATCACAAACCAAAGAATGTAGGCAGCCTATAGAAGCTGAAAAGGGCAAGAAAGCAAGTTCTATCTTAATGTCTTCAGAAGGAATTTAACCCTATCATCACCTTGATTTTTAGACTTTTGGCATCCAGAACTGTAAGAGAATAAATGTGTGTTAAGTCATTAAGTTTTAGTAATTTGTTAACATAGCAATAGGAAACGAATATAGACACTCAAAGGAAGTTGCTGTTGATTCAAATGTAGAGAATGAAGGAGAGAAGTGTCAAGAAAAAGTCTTAGTGGCTAATAAATAGAGATAGTATCTGTTTGAGGTATGGGAGACTATGAGAAGCATATTTTAACATGTGGACATGTCACCTGAGGTATAAATGATATGACCAATTTTGAAATCAAGCACACTGCTGTCTTTGTGGGTGTGGAACACAAAAGCAAAGATAATTCTGAGCATATTAATGTTGGGATTATTATTCCATAGATGGAATTCAAATTATGTCAATAAATGAGATTTACTTTGTAAAAATTTTTTTTACATTTTTTTGAGATGGAGTCTCGCTCTGTCTCCCAGTTTGGCTCACTGCAAGCTCCGCCTCCCAGGTTCAAGGGATTATCCTGCCTCATCCTCCAGGTAGCTGGGATTACAGGTGCCCACCTCCATGCCTGGCTAATTTTTGTATTTTTAGTAGAGATGGGATTTTATCACGTTCACCAGGCTGGTCTTGAATTCCTGACTTCAACTGATCTTCCCACCTTGGTCTTGCAAAGTGCTGGGATTACAGGCATGATCCACCATACCCAGCCAATAAGTGAGATTTCTTATGAAAGAAGTGATATGTAAGAAGAGGGTCAGGATTGAACTCCAAGGTACTTTAGTCTTTACAAATTAGGTAGAGAAGACAGGGGTCACATGATATTAAAAATTAATCTGAAATGAAGGAAAAACAATATACATTATTTTGTTTTAAAGGAAACCGACATAAGAGAGTTTAAGGCAAGCTTGTACAACATACCTTATTTTGTAGTTTGTTCTATTTTGTATGAAAGATGAAGAGGCTTTATTGGCCAAAACAGAAACAGAAACTAGGAACCCATGACTGTAATTTCTCTCTTGGATATCGCTGGTTTATGAGGTAAAATCTTGAATTATGAATAGAATAGTAAAATATAGAGAAAATAAATATCTAACTTTATAAAAAGGTTAACTATGAATGGAAAAGCATTACTTTATCTCCGTGGTTTATCTTACACGAGGAGGATAAGACAAATGGAAGTCAAAGTGTAATCCAGAGAAAAGTAAGATGGCCAGAATTGTCCTGTTCCACTTACCTTCCCTTTCTGTTGTGAAAACAGGATCCCAGGTACTAAGGCACCACTTTTAATTTTCCACTTTTACGTGCTTTGAGGGCTTGAGCACTTGGAAAAAGGTATCTTAGAAGAGTAATTCTCAATTATATACTAATTATGCTAAATAACAAAGCAAGCTCCCATGTGAATACAACTGATGCTGATTCTGAAAGTTAAGAAGTGGAATGAGTGTAATGGCTAATTTTATCTGCCAACTTGAGTGGGCCCTGGTGCCCAAATATTTGGCCAAACATTGTTCTGGATGTTTCTGAAAGGTGTTTCACATTTTCAATTAATTCCTACCTGTCTCTATCTATCTATCTATCTATCTATCTATCTATCTATCTATCTATCTATCTATCTATCTATCTATCATGTATCTATCATCTATCTATCTATCATCTACCAAGAGACATTCACATCTTATTATTTTTGTTTCTCTGGAGAACATCATTACATTAACAGTACAGGTGAAAAACGGTCATATTGGAATATTGATGGAGGTGGAAGCTTTTGTGTGTGTAATTTTCAAAAATTGTCGAATTGTTGTCTTCAAGATTCAAATTTCTCTCCATGATGGCATTACCTTTCTGCTGGTACAATTGTTTTGAATTTCCAATGTAAGAAAACGAATTGATTGTTGACAATCTATGAAGACAGTCATTTCCCATCCTAATGGAAATGGAGAAAGAGTGACAGGTTTTATCACTAGAGGTTTTCAAATATAAAGCAGAAGTGTTACAGAAAGAATGCATGTACTTAATTCGTGGTCAAAACACTTAGGATATTACAAGTTTGTGACTTGCAGTAGGAAACAATACAAAATCCTAGATATACTTATGTAGTGGAACACTACATCAAATGTTTCAGTTATTTTTCTGTTAAAATTCTTGCCTGTTTTTCTACCCCGTATCTAGTTCCCTTTTTGAGCTTTGATTTTTGACTTTCTTTTTATTCTGCTTTCAACTATTTTTTTTTTTGTCTGCACCTGTGGTAATTACATCTTCCTTTTATTTCTATATGTTTCTATTTCTACATTTGCAGCATGGATGTTGGATTTACACACTTGCACATGCAACACACACACACACACACACAGAGCCCTCAAATCTCTGGAGTAGGCAAAACACAACACTCTGTTAAGGAACAAATGTTCTTCCCCAGCAGCTCAGTTTTGAATTTAATATTTAACTTAAAATGACTTAATTTTTTTATCTCTTATTTCGAGATAAAATAATGAAGAAGGCATAGTTCAGATTCAAAATCCAGCTTGGCTCTATTTATCATTCCTTAATTTCAATCTCCAGTTAAGTTACATCCCTCAGTGTCATAGTATGATAGCAGGTATAAATGCATTTATTGGTTACTTGAGTTAAACTTAGCTCTTTCATAGCACAAATTTCTTGAACTTCTACCAGACATGATTATGTCGTTTGGTTTGTTTTTTAAAAAAATCTTTTAAAATCAAAAGATATGTCATTCTTTTCTACAGACATTATAAATATTTTCACAAATTTGAGTTACATTGAAGGAACCTCCATATCTTTTTGTTGAAATAATTGGCTAATGAGAATAAAGAAGTTAGGCTGGGCACAGTGGCTCACACTTGTAATCCCAGCACTTTGCAGGGTTGAGGCAGGTGGATTGTTTGAGGCCAGGAGTTCGAGACCAGTCTGGGCATCATAGTCAGATCTTGTCTCTACAAATAAAGAAGAAAAAAAATTAGCTGGGTTTGCTGGTGTGCACTTGTAGTCCCAGTTACTTGGGGGCTGAGGTGAGAGGATCACTTGAGCCCAGGAGTTCAAGGCTGCAGTAAGCTGTGATCATCATGCCACTGCACTCCAGCCTGCACAACAGAGGAAGACTTTTCTTGTTTTTTAAAAAATGTCATGATTCAGAAAGTTAACTGCTTGTGGTAAAAATAAGACATACCTTGGAATTATTGGAATTTTTGCCAGTATATTAGTACATGAAGCTTAAGTACTTCTGGTCTCACTAGGTTGTTGACTTTCTACATCTGTTTATTCTTGAGTAAATATTTTTCTTCTAACAGTCAGGATAATAAATAGAATTATACTTGATTGTATAACTGGGGTTTCTTTTTTATAGATTGTTATTTTTAATTTTTGTTAGATTTCACAACCTCATTCAAGATTAGAAATTGTCATTTTTCTGTAATTTACACTTTAATCAAATACATTTGATGTCTTAATCTGCTATTTGTGAAAAATAATGTACTCTGTATGTATTGCACGTATTCCTTACCACCGTCATTTGTGACAATTAGTGATAACTCTAAATAATTCTCAGTATCCCTAAAGAAAAGATCCTTATTCAGTGACCTAGATTTTTTCCAATAATATTTTTAAGCTACCTGACTGTGACTTTTTAGTGTGCATTTGTTTGATTCTGTTTTTCTCTTTTACCTGCTTCTGTCAGATCTCTCAGGAGCTATTCAGCTTTTGAATTTAAGAGAAGTTGACATATGAATGGATCCTTCTGTATGCCAATATAATGAATTCTTGCAGTTGGAAATGTACTCAAATTGATGACTTGCATAGTAGAGCAATGTAACTGTCTTATTTCAATGCCTACAAATATGTATTATTGCATATTTTCTCCAAAATTTATAAATTGATTTCTGGAACTTCATTTCCACCATAAAGTGAACAATTATTTATAAAACAAAACAAAGTTATTCAATATACATCTTCAGTAAATGAAGCTAACGAACTCTAATAACTATGTATGACACAGAAAGAGAAGAAAAAAAGAGTCCTATAGATGTATCATATAATATTTTAATTAATTAATGAAAAGGTGGTACTAATTAAGTACAAAATGATACCTTAGGGTGTTAAAAATAATAAGTAGGCTCTTATTCATTTATAAATATGTCATACCCACAAAGGCAGAATTAAAATTTGAATTATGTATGCATTTGTTATTTACCAATTTAATATGTAAAACTAAAATTCACATTAAAGATCGTGAAAGAAAAAAATTCTCAAGTTATTCAAATCTGAAGACTGAAGTATATTCTACTATGTTTTCTGTTGATAATATATGCAATTTTAAATATTATAAGCATAATTCAATGTTCTGTTGTTCATATTAGCTCTACTGTAAGTGTGGCTATCTTAATTTATCTACATAAAATGACATCTAAACAAATAAAATGGTTTTTAAATAAAATGGTTCTTTATTTGAATTTCTAATACTTGATTTCCCATCTAACTGATCTCAGTGTGTTTTTTGGTATCTTGCCCTGAATTTTATTGGAAGTCACTGTTTAAAAGGTGAATTATAATATGTACTTTTCTCACTTCATAGGTTTTAGATGAGACCCAAATTGTATACTATATATGAATATTAAATAAATACAAGTTATATAAAAATATAATGTGATTTAAGTAAACCCGGCTGAAAATTCACAAAAGAATTGCTTTTATTGTTAGCATTACCCTTGTGGTTTTGCTTATGTTTACTGCTTAATTATTTTATTCAGATGGCGTTTTTAAATTTTACATATAGCCTAAACTAGAACAAATTCTAACCTTTTCTTGCTTCCTAAATGCTCTTTGTACTGTACTAAAATATAGTCATAACAAAACTTCCATGTTTGAGCTTCAAAGTTAACATTCAGATATAAAGAAATACACAGTAGAGCATAAGTATCTTAATTGAGTAAGTTTGTTCCAAATTCATTTACCTAGAAAGCTTTTGTATAGTGAATATATTGACATCTCCTGGAATTACAGAGTACTCATCTTGACATTATAAAATATAAAGCTGTAAAGACCACTTCTGATTAACAATAGCCTACATTTTCTTCTCACCTTATAAATGAAATTCTTTTTTGTTTCAGGAAGTCACATTAGAGAAAGTGTGCATTATAATAATCAAATACTTGATGAAAGTCAATATAAATTCATATCTTTAAAAGCTTAATCTAGTTTTTGGCAAGATTAAAGTTGAAAACAATGTATATACAGATTTAACTCTAGCTTTAGTTTTTCATTAGTTTAATGAAAACCAATTTTCATTAAACTAATTTTCATTTTGTTAATCATTAGTAGTTCCATGTTATTAGCGAGGACATTTTAGCTCATGTTAGAATGCTGTTATGGATGGAATTGTGCCCTCCCAAAACCCATATGTTGAAGTCCTAACCCCAGTACTTCACAATGTCGACTACACACAGTCCATTGCTTATAATGGTTTAACTTACAATTTTTCAGTTTTGCAAGGGTACTAAATAAATATGCATTTGATAAAAACCATACTTCAATTACCCATGTAACCACTCTGCTTTATACTTTCAGTATAATATTCAATAAATTACATGAGGCATTTAATACTTTAATATAAAATAGGCTTAGTTATAGATGATTTTGCCCAACTGTAGGCTAATGTAAGTGTTCTGAGTACATATAAGGTAGGTTAAGTTATGATGTTCACTACATAGGGGTATTAAATACTTCTTTTTAATTACAGGGTTTCAACTTACAATGGGTTTAGCAGGATGTAACCCTATTGTAGGTTGAGTAGCATCTCAACCTTACTCTTGAGGTAAGTCCTTTGAAGAAGTAACTAAGTTAAAATGAGGTCATTAGGGTGAACTGTCACCAGTGTCCTTATAAGGACAGGAGATTAGAACATAGAGAGAAACATGAGAAGCCTGCATGCACACAGGGATGACCATGTGATGTGGCAGCAAGAGGGTTGCTGTTTGCAAGCCAAAGAGAAGCATCAGAGGAAATCAACCTTGATACTGGACCTTTAGCCTACAAAACTATAAGAAAATAAATTTCTGTTGTTTAGGCCATGCAGTCCGTGGTCTTTGGTATGTTAGTTTGTTATCCTAGCAAACTAAAACATATACAATTATTTAAAGTATCTTGGAAAGAAAGGAAATAGAGAAGAAAGAACAGAAAGAAGGAACCAACCTTCTCAGTAGAAGCAACCATTAGCCTCTCTTGTTTCTTTAGTTTCATTATAAAAGACATCTTTCCTGTAATCCTAGCACGTTGGGAGCCCAAGTCGGGTGGATCACAAGGTCAGGGGTTCAATACCAGCCTGGCCAAGATAGTGAAACCCTGTCTCTACTAAAAATACAAAAATTATCTGGATGTGGTGTAGGCGCTGGTAATCCCAGCTACTCGGGAGGCTGAGTCAGGAGAATTGCTTGAACCCAGGC
>NW_012109763.1:991067-997071 GCF_000951045.1 Mandrillus leucophaeus | reverse complement strand
TTGAAACTAATGAGAACCCCAGAGTTAAGAGGGAAATTTACAGTACAAAATGCCCACATCAAAAAGTTAGAAAGACCTAAATTTAACAACCTAACATCACAACTAAGAGAACTAGAGAACCAAGAGCAAACCAATCCCAAAGCTAGCAGACGACAAGATATAACCAAAATCAGAGCTGAACTGAAGGTGATTGAAAAACAAACAAACAAACAAACAAAAAATTAAACAGATCAACACATTCAGGAGTTTTTTAAAAAATAATAAAATGGATAGGCTGCTAGCTATACTAATAAAGAAAAAGGAAAGAGGATTCAAATAAACACAATCAGAAACAACAAGGTGATATTACCACTGACCCTAAAAAATAAAAATAACCACCAGAAAATATTGTGAACACTCCCATGCACATGAACTAGAAAATATCGTAAAAATCAATAAATTCCTGGACACATACACCCTCCCAAGTTTGAATCAGGAAATAATTGGATTCCTGAACAGAAAAATAATGAGCTCTGAAATTAAATCAATAATAAATACCCTATGAACCAGAAAAAGCCTAGGACAGACAGATTCACAGATGAATCTTACCATATGTACAAAGAAGATTGGGTACCATTCCTGCTGAAACTATTCCAAAAAATTGAGGATGAGGGACTCCTCCCTAAGTCATTCTATGAGTCCAGCATCATCCTGGTACAAGAACCTGGCAGAGACAACAACAAAAAAAGGTATCTTTGGGTCAATATCCTTGATGAAAATTAATGCAAAAATCCCCAAAACAGTACTGGCAAATCGAATTCAGCAGCATATCAGAAAGCTAAACCACCACAATCAAGTAGGTTTCATCCCTGAAATGCAAAGTTGGTTCAACACACACAAATCAATAAGTGTGATTCATCACATAAACAGAACAAAAGACCAAAACCACATCCAAATGATTATTTCAATAGACGTAGAGAAGGTTTTCAATAAAATTCAACACCCTTTCATGTTAAAAACATGTAGTAAAGTAGTTATCAAAGGAACATATCTCAAAACATGAGTCACCTATGGCACACCCACAGACAACATCTATAGAATGACCAAAAGCTGGAAGCATTTCCCTTTAAAAACCAGCTCAAGAAAATCCTCTCTCACCATTTCTATTCAACATAGTATTGCAAGTCCTGGCCAGGGCAATCAGGCAAGAGAAAGAAATAAAATGCATCCAAATAAAAAGAGAGGAATTCAAACTATGCCTGTTGACAGAAGACAGGATCTTATATCTAGAAAACTCCATGATTTCTACCCAAAAGCAGTTAAGCTGATAAACAACTTCAGCGAAGTCTCAGGATACAAAATTAATGTACAAAAGCTACCAGCATTCCTATACACCAAGAGTCAGGCTTAGAGCCAAGTCAGAAATGCAATCCCATTCATAATTGCCACAAAAAGAATAAAATACTTAGGAATACCGCTAACCAGAGAGGGAGAAGTTCTCTACAAGGAAAACTACAAAACATTTGTCAAAGAAATCAGAGATGATATAAACAAATGGAAAAACATTCCATGCCCATGGATAGGAAGAAGCAATATCGTTAAAACATCTATACTGGTAAACACAGTATAGATTCAATTTAAAGCAGTACAGATTCAATTAGATTTCTGTTAAACTGCTATTGAGATTCTTTACAGAACTAGAAAAAAAAAGGTATTTAAAAATTGATATAGAGCCAAAAAGTGTTTGTATAGCCAAGGCAATCTATAATAAAAAAGAATCAACCTGGAAGCATCATGCTACCCAACTTTAAACTATACTACAGGGCTACAGTAGCCAAAACTGAGTGGTACTGGTACAAAAACAGACACCTAGATCAATGGAACAGAATAGAACACACAGAAATAAAGATACACACCTATAATCATCTGATCTTTGACTAAACCTGACAAAAACAAGCAATTGGGAAAGGATCTTCTATTCAATAAATGGTGTTGGGAAAACTGGCTAGCCATATGCAGAAGATTGAAACTAGTCTTCTTTCTTACACCACATGCTAAAATAACTCAAAATGGATTAAAGACTTATGTGCAAAATATAAAACTATGAAAACCCTGGAAGACAACCTACACAATACCATTCTGGAAATAGACATGGGCAAATATTTCATAACGATGACACCAAAAGCAATTGCAACAAAAGCAAACACTGACAAAAGGGATTTAATTCAACTAAAGAGCTTCTTCACAGCAAAGGAAACTAGCAATAGAGTGAACAGACAACCTGCAGAATGAGAGAAAATATTTGCAAACTATGCGTCTGACAAAGGTCTAGTATCAAAAATCTATAAGGAAGTTAAACAAATTTACAAAAAAAAAATTAAAAAGAGGACCAAGGATATGAACAGACAGTGATTATTAGAAGTAATAGGAGTCAAAACCGCAATGAGATAACATCTAACACCAGTCAGAATGGTTATTAATAAAAAGTCAAAAAACAGAGATGCTGGCAAGATTGTGGAGCAAAAGGAATTCTTATACAATGTTGATGGGAGTGTAAATTAGTTCAACCATTGTGGTGATTCCACAAAGACCTAAAAACAGAAATATCATTCAACCCAGCAATTCCATTACCGAATATTTACCTAAAGAAATATAAATTGTTCTACTGTAAAGACACATGCACATGTATGTTCATTGCAGCACTATTCACAATAGTTAAAACACGGAATGAACCTAAATGCCCATCAATGATAGACTGGATAAAGAAAATATGATACATGTACACCATGCAATGCTATGCAGTCATAAAACAGAACCATATAATGTTCTTTGCAGGAATACGAATGGACTTGGAGGCCATTATGCTTAGGAAACTAATGCAGGAACAGAAAACCAAATACCACATGTTCTCATTGAAGGTTGGAAGTTAAATGATGAGAATACCTGGACACATAGAGGGGAACGACACACACTGAGGCATATCAGAAGGTGGAGGTGAGGAGGAGGGAGAGGATCAGGAAAAATAACTAACAGGCACTAGGCTTAATGCCTGTCTGATGAAATAATCTGTACAACATAGCCCCATGACACAAGTTTACCTATATAACAAACCTGACAATGCACTCCTGAGCTTAAAGTAAAAGTTAAATAAATAAATTTTAAAAAAGACTGGTAAAGGAAAGAAAGTTTACAGAGTGTATTCTATGATCACAACAGAATTAAATTGTATAAACCCAGATTTAAATAGTCAATTGAAATTTTAAAAGGTCACCAAAGAAAACAAAAAGCAAATGACAACCCTTACAAATTATAGGTCTGAAACAATTTCATACCCATAATGAAAAAAATGACTCACAAGTCTTTTCTCATGCCACTTACCAAAAAACTAATTTGAGTTGGATTGTAAGCCTAAGATCAAAGCTAAAATTAAGAAACTGTTAGAATACAACAGATGAAACATTTTCTAATTGGGAGAAGGGCAAAGATTTCTTATAAAGGATTTCCCAGGTTCGTTGGCAATATAGTCTCAATTTTTCTTTTCCTGAAAATGTCTATTTCATTTTTATTTTGAAGGATGTTTTCGTTGAATATGAAATTAGAGGTTTATTCTTTTCTTTGTAGTTCTTTAAAGATGATGTTTTATTGTCTTGATGTTACTATGACTTCTGTAAGTGATAATCCATTATTCGTATCAAAGTTTACTGTATGTAATGTGTCTGTCCACTTTGGATACTTTCAGGATGCTCCCTTTATCACTAGTTTTCAGTACTTTTCCCGTCTTCCGCCTAACATAAAATATTGTTTGTGGGAGATACCAGTTATTCAGTTATGAAAAGAAGTCAACTTATTGTATATGTAATATGTTTCTTAGCTCTATCCACAGAAAGGGCCTAAAAATGGTACCAGTGAAATTATGTCAACTTAATGAACAAATCTTAGTTATTAAATACCAGGGCCCCGAAATGATATCTGTGGCCCTTTGGAGAGAAATACCTCACTTAGACTGGGACAGAGAAAGAACAAGGTGAGCTGGGCATAACTTTTCATGATAAAAACATGTCATTATCACAACAGACGCAGAAAAAGGATTTGAAAACACTTAGTATCCCTTCGTGATAAGAACTCTTAACACAATTACATAGAAGAAACATATCTCAAAATAATAAAGGCTATATAGAACAAACCTATAGTCAATATCATATTGAAAGAGGAAAAGTTAAAAGCAATTCCACTAAAAACTGGAACAAGGTAAGATTGCCCACTTTCACCACTTCTATTCAACATAGTTTGTGAAGTCTTTGCTAGACCAATCAGGCAAGAGAAATAACTAAAAGGCATTCAAATTGGAAAATAAGTCAAATTATCTGTGTTTACTTTGATCATCTTACACCTAGAAAAATCTAAAGATTATTCCAAAACCCTCTTAGATTTGATCAGCTAATTCAGTAAAGTTTTAATATACAAAAATTAACATACAAAAAACAGTAGCCTTTTTACACACCAGTAACAATCAAATGGAGAACCAAATCAAAAAGGCACTCTCGTTTACAGTAGCTACACAATAAAATATCTAAGAATATATTTAAGAAAGGAAGTGAAAGCCCTCTACAAGGAAAACTATGAAACACTGATGAAAGAAATTGTAGATGACACAAACAAATGGAAAAACAGCCCTTGTTCACGGATCGAAATAATTATTATTGTTAAGGTGACTGTACTGCCCAAAGTCATCCACAAATTCAGTGCAATCCTTATCAAAATACCCACCTCACTTTTCACAGAATTAGAAAAATCAATCCTAAAATTGTTATGGAATAAAAATGAGACTGAATAGCCAAAGCAATTCTAAGGAAAAATAACAAAGCTGTAAGCCTCACATTACTTGACCTCAAGTGATACTATAAGACTTTAGTTAGCAGCCTGGCATGGTGGATCATGCCTTTAATCCCAGGACTTTGGGAGGTAAAGGCAGGTGGATCACTTCAGCTCAGTAGTTCAAGACCAGCCTGGGCAACATGACAAAACCCTGTCTCTACGAAAAAATAAAAATAAAAATAACCAGGGGCGATGACTCGTGCCTGTAGTCCCAGCTACACTGGAGGCTGAGGTAAGAGTATTGCTTAAGCCTGGGAGGTGGAGGTTGCAGTGAGCTAAGATCATGCCACTGCACTCCAGTCTGGACAACAGAGCGAAAACCTATTTAAAAAAAAAAAAAAAAAAGACTATAGTAACCAAAACAGCATTTTTCTATGGTGCTGATAGAAAAATCAGTGGAACAGAATTTAGAAAACAGAAATAAAGTCACGTATCTACAGCCAATTGCACTTTGACAAAGTAGACAAAAACATACACTGGATGCTTTTCTCACACCATTGCTGGGAATGTAAATTGTTACAACACCTATGGAAAATAGAATGGAGATTTCTCAAAGAACTACAGATAGACCTACCAGTCAGGCCAGGCCTGGTGGCTCACACCTGGCATCTCAGAACTTTGGGAGGACAGGGTGGGTGGAACACTTGATGTCAGCAGTTAGAAACCAGCCTTGCCAACAGGGTAAAACCCCAGCTTTACTAAAAACACACAAAAATTAGCTGGGTGTGGTGCCATGCACCTGTAGTCCCAGCTGCTCAGGAGGCCCAGAAAGGAGAATCATTTTGTGTCTGGAATTGGTGGGTTCCTGGTCTGGCTGACTTCAAGAATGAAGCTGCAGACCCTCACGGTGAGTGTTACAGCTCTTAAAGGCAGCATGGACCCAAAGAGTGAGCAGCAGCAACATTTACTGTAAAGGGCGAAAGAACTAACCTCCCACAATGGGGAAAGGGACCTGAGAGGGTTGTCACAGGCTAGCGCTGGCAGCCTGCTTTTATTCCCTTATCTAGCCCCACCCACATCCTGCTGATTGGTCCATTTTACAGAGAGCTGATTGGTCCGTTTTGACAGAGTGCTGATTGGTGCATTTACAATCCCTGAGCTAGACACAGAGTGCTGATTGGTGCATTTACAATCCTCTAGCTAGAAATAA
>NW_012109763.1:987923-988492 GCF_000951045.1 Mandrillus leucophaeus | reverse complement strand
GCCGCGCGCAGCCCCAGTTCCCGCCCGCGCCTCTCCCTCCACACCTCCCGGCAAGCAGAGGGAGCCGGCTTTGGCCTCGGTCAGCCCAGAGAGGAGCTCCCACAGTGCAGTGGTGGACTGAAGGGCTCCTCAAGCCCCGCCAAAATGGACGCTGAGGCTGAGGAGGCCCCGGGAGTGAGGGCTGCTAGCACATTGTCACCTCTCAATTTGAACCCAGGAGGCAGAGGTTGCAGTGAGGTGCAACCTCACTCCAGCCCTGGCAACAGAGCAAGACCCTGTCTAAATAAATAAATAAATAAATAAAATAAATAAAAAACTGCAAGTCAATCCATTAATCCCACTACTGAGTATCAACCCAAAGATATCATTATATCAAAATGATACCCACACTTGTATGATTACCACAGCACTATTCACAATAGTAAGAATATAGAATCAACCTAAGTGTCCATTGATGGATTATTGGATAAAGACATGTTATATATAAAATAGAATACTATTCAGACATAAAAAGGAATTAAATCTTTTGTTTATTTATTTATTTTTGCAGCAACATGGATGGAACGGGA
>NW_012109763.1:987032-987873 GCF_000951045.1 Mandrillus leucophaeus | reverse complement strand
CCACAGAGCAGGGGTTGGTGCTCCTTGGGGAGGCTCCAGCCTTGCCAGAGCCCACCACGGGGTGGCGGGTGGTTCGGGCATGGCAGGCTTTGAATTTGAGAGCGTTGGGCAGTGCTGGGGGACCGGGGACAACCTCCGCAGCTGCTGGCCCGCATGCTAAGCACCTCACTGCCTTGGGCTGGTGGTGCCAGTGGGCCTTTCCAAGTGCGGGATCTGCCAAGCCCAGGCCCACAGCCCACACCCCTTGGAACTGGCGCTGGACTGTGACGACCGTGCGCAGCCCCAGTTCCCGCCCGTGCCTCTTGCTCCACACCTCCCGGCAAGCAGAGGGAGCCGGCTTTGGCCTCGGCCAGCCCACAGAGGAGGTCCCACAGTGCAGTGGTGGGCTGAAGGGCTCCTCAAGCGCCGCCAAAGTGGACGCTGAGGCCGAGGAGGCCCCGTTAGTGAGGGCTGCTAGCACATTGTCACCTCTCAATTTGAACCCAGGAGGCAGAGGTTGCAGTGAGACGAGATCATGACACTTCACTCCAGCCCAGGCAACTGAGCAAGACCCCGTCTCAAAAAAAATAAATAAATAAAATAAATAAAAAACTGCAAGTCAATCCATTAATCCCACTACTATCAACCTAAAGATATCATTATATCAAAATGATACCCACACTTGTATGATTACCACAGCACTATTCACAATAGTAAGAATATAGAAATCAACCTAAGTGTCCATTGATGGATTGTTGGATAAAGAAATGTTATATATAAAATAGAATACTATTCAGACATAAAAAGGAATTAAATCTTTTGTTTATTTATTTATTTTTGCAGCAACATGGATGGAACGGGA
>NW_012109763.1:986034-986982 GCF_000951045.1 Mandrillus leucophaeus | reverse complement strand
TAACCAAAACAGCATTTTTCTATGGTGCTGATAGAAAAATCAGTGGAACAGAATTTAGAAAACAGAAATAAAGTCACGTATCTACAGCCAATTGCTCTTTGACAAAGTAGACAAAAACATACACTGGAGTAAGGACACTCTTTTTAATAACTGATGCTGGAAAAAATGGATTGCCATATGCAGAAGAATGAAACTAAACTCCTGTCTCTCACGATGTACAAAAATTGATTCAAGATTGATGAAAGACTTAAATTTAAGACTTGAAACTATGAAAATATTAGAAGAAAACCTAGAGAAACCTCTTCTGAACATTGATCTAGGCAAAGATATCTTGATTAAGACCTCAAACGGAAAAACAACACAGACAAAAGTAGACCAATAAGACTCAATTAAGTTTAAAAGCTTCTGTAAAGCAAAGAAAATAATCACCAGAGTGAAGGGACAACCTATAGAATGGGAGAAAATATTTGCAAAGTATGCATCTAAGAGGAAGCTGATATCCAGAATTTAGAAGGAGCTCAAACAACTCAATAGCAGCAAAAAGCAAATAACCCCCTCTCAAAAGTGAGCTAAAGAATAGATGTTTCCCAAAGGAAGACACACATATGGTCAACAAGCATAGGAAAAAATGTGCAACATCTCTAATGATCAGAGAAATGTAAGTTAAAATCACAATGACGTATCATCTCACACCAGTCAGAATGGCTTTTATTAAAAAGTCAAAAAATCACAGATATTGGCAAGAATGTGGAGAAAAAGGAATGCTTTTCTCACACCATTGCTGGGAATGTAAATTGTTACGACACCTATGGAAAATAGAATGGAGATTTCTCAAAGAACTACAGATAGACCCACCAGTCAGGCCAGGCCTGGTGGCTCACACCTGGCATCTCAGAACTTTGGGAGGACAGGGTGGGTGGAACACTTGATGTCAGCAGTTAGAAACCA
>NW_012109763.1:981813-983249 GCF_000951045.1 Mandrillus leucophaeus | reverse complement strand
CATTTGTACCCCTTAAATGTATACAAATAATAATTCTTTAAAAAGAAACACCCGGCCGGGCGTGGTGGCTCATGCCTGTAATACCAGCACTTTGGGAGGCTGAAGGGGGTGCACCTTGAGGTCAGGAGATTGAGATCATACTCTCCAACATGGTGAAACTCCGTCTCTACTAAAATACAAAAAGCTAGCTGGGCATGGTCACACGCTCCTGTAGTCCCAGTTACTTGGGATGCCGAGACAGGGAAATCACTTGAACCTGGAGACGGAAGTTGCACTTGAACCTGGAGACGGAAGTTGCTGTGAGTCAAGATCGCGCCACTGCACTCCAGCCTGGTGCAGAGCAAAACTCTGTCAAACAAACAAACAAAAAGAAACACCCAATGTCCAATGGCTGTCTGTTTGAAGCTTACAGCAGTTAGCTTAAATAGGCTTCCACTGCCCATATTTAGGACATGGTAACCACAAAAGATATATATAGCGTCTATGGTGATACCTACCCAGAAAGAGCAAAAGGTAGGAAGAGAGAGGGGGAGGGAGAGAAGGAGAGAGTGAACATTTTTTAAAATTATGGCAAGAACATGGCAAGTGATTATCTGAACTCGTTTTTAGAAAATTGGTAAAGAAATAAATAAGCATTTATTTACCTTGCCTTTTACGAGAAATGTTTACCACATTCTCAGTTGACAAAGAATATGTCTTTTAAACAGAAGAATTATTCCAGTTAATACATATAATACAAAATTAAAAATTCCTTTTCTGCAATACTTCAAGATATTATTTGATTCCAACAACATATATTAATTGATGTTAAAATTATCAGGTAAAAGGTTGTTAGAAAAAAGACTTCACTCTCATTTCCAAAGTATTTTCCTTTAAAATCTCAAAAAGTAAACTGTATCTTTGTAACTGAGAAATCTGGTTTTCATTACGTTAAATATGTGATCAAACTTGAACTTTTTGTTTTAAACTTGTATTTTAGGTTCAGTGATATATGTGCAGGTTTGTTATATAGGTAAATTGCATGACATGGGAGTTTGGTGTGCAGATTATTTCTCCATCCATGTAATAAGCATGATACCCAATAGGTCATTTTTTGATTCTTGCCCTCCTGCCTCCCTCTACTCTCAAGTACGCCCCGGTGTCTGTTCATGTCCATATGTGTTCAATGTTTAGCTTCCACTTATAAGTGAGAACATGTGGCATTTGATTTTCTGTTTCTGTGTTAGTTTCCTAAGGACAATGGCCTCCAGCTCTACCCACGTTTCTGTAAAGGACATGATCTTGTTCTCTTTTATGAATTGATAGTATTCCATGATGTCTATGTACCACATTTTCATTATCTAGTCTACCACTGATGCAAATTTAGGTTGATTCCATGTCTTTGATATTGTACATAGTGCTGTGATGAACGTACATGTGCATGTGTCTTTACGGTA
>NW_012109763.1:979468-981763 GCF_000951045.1 Mandrillus leucophaeus | reverse complement strand
CACTATTCACAATAGTAAGAATATAGAAATCAACCTAAGTGTCCATTGATGGATTGTTGGATAAAGAAATGTTATATATAAAATAGAATACTATTCAGACATAAAAAGGAATTAAATCTTTTGTTTATTTATTTATTTTTGCAGCAACATGGATGGAACGGGAGGCCATTATCCTAAGTGGAGCAACTCAGAAGCAGAAAGTCCATTACTACATATTCTGTTTTATAACTGGGAGTTGAAAATGTGTACACATGGACATAGAGTGTGGAATAACAGACACTGGAGACTGGAAAGGGTGGGAAGCTGGTTGGAGGGTGAGGGATGAGAAATCAATGAGTGCAATGTACATTGTTTGGGTAATGTTTACACTTAAAGGTCAGTCAGACTTTATACCTACACAATGTATTCATGTAACAAAACTGCATTTGTACCCCTTAAATGTATACAAATAATAATTCTTTAAAAAGAAACACCCGGCCGGGCGTGGTGGCTCATGCCTGTAATACCAGCACTTTGGGAGGCTGAAGGGGGTGCATCACGAGGTCAAGAGATTGAGATCATACTCTCCAACATGGTGAAACCCCGTCTCCACTAAAAGACAAAAAGCTAGCTGGGCATGGTCACACGCTCCTGAAGTCCCAGTTACTTGGGATGCCGAGACAGGGGAATCACTTGAACCTGGAGACGGAGTTTGGTGTGAGTCAAGATCGCGCCACTGCACTCCAGCCTGGTGCAGAGCAAAACTCTGTCAAACAAACAAACAAAAAGAAACACCCAATGTCCAATGGCTGTCTGTTTGAAGCTTATAGCAGTTAGCTTAAATAGGCTTCCACTGCCCATATTTAGGACATGGTAACCACAAAAGATATATATAGCGTCTATGGTGATACCTACCCAGAAAGAGCAAAAGGTAGGAAGAAAGAGGGGGAGGGAGAGAAGGAGAGAGTGAACCATTTTTTTAAATTATGGCAAGAACATGGCAAGTGATTATCTGAACTCGTTTTTAGAAAATTGGTAAAGAAATAAATAAGCATTTATTTACCTTGCCTTTTTACGAGAAATTTTTACCACATTCTCAGTTGACAAAGAATATGTCTTTTAAACAGAAGAATTATTCTAGTTAATACATATAGGAGACATAATAAAATAAAAAATTCCTTTTCTGCAATACTTCAAGATATTATTTGATTCCAACAACATATATTAATTGATGTTAAAATTATTAGGTAAAAGGTTGTTAGAAAAAAGACTTCACTCTCATTTCCAAAGTATTTTTCTTTAAAATCTCAAAAAGTAAACTGTATCTTTATAACTGAGAAACCTGGTTTTCATTATGTTAAATATGTGATCAAACTTGAACTTTTTGTTTTAAACTTGTATTTTAGATTCAGTGATATATGTGCAAGTTTGTTATATAGGTAAATTGCATGACATGGGAGTTTGGTGTGCAGATTATTTCTCCATCCATATAATAAGCATGATACCCAATAGGTCATTTTTTGATTCTTGCCCTCCTGCCTCCCTCTACTCTCAAGTACGCCCCGGTGTCTGTTCATGTCCATATGTATTCAATGTTTAGCTTCCACTTATAAGTGAGACATGTGGCATTTGATTTTCTGTTTCTGTGTTAGTTTCCTAAGGACAATGGCCTCCAGCTCTATCCACGTTTCTGTAAAGGACATGATCTTGTTCTCTTTTATGAATTGATAGTATTCCATGATGTCTATGTACCACATTTTCTTTATCTAGTCTACCACTGATGCAAATTTAGGTTGATTCCATGTCTTTGATATTGTACATAGTGCTGTGATGAACGTACATGTGTATGTGTCTTTATGGTAGAATGATTTACATTATTTTGAATATATCACCAATAATATGATTGCTGGGTCACATGGTAATTCTGCTTTGAGTTCTTTGAGAAATCACCACATGGCTTTCCATAATGGCTGAACGAATTTTCATTCCCACCAGATGTGTGTAAGTGTTCCCTGTTTTCTGCAACCTCGACAGCATCTGTTATTTTTCAACTTTTTAGTAATAGCCATTGTGACTGGTGTCAAATGGTATCTCACTGTGGTTTTGATTTACATTTCGCTAATGATTAGTGATGTTGAGCATTTTTTCATATGCTAGTTGGCTGCATGTATGTCTTCTTTTGAAGTGTCTGTTCATGTCCTGTCCCACTTTTTAATGGGCTTGTTTTTTGCTTGTTGATTTCAGTTCCTTATTGATTCTGGATATTATACCTTTGTCAGATGTGTAGTTTACAAATATAGTCTCCTATCCTGTAGG
>NW_012109763.1:975076-979418 GCF_000951045.1 Mandrillus leucophaeus | reverse complement strand
GGTAGAATGATTTACATTATTTTGAATATATCACCAATAATATGATTGCTGGGTCACATGGTAATTCTGCTTTGAGTTCTTTGAGAAATCACCACATGGCTTTCCATAATGGCTGAACGAATTTTCATTCCCATCAGATGTGTGTAAGCGTTCCCTGTTTTCTGCAACCTCGACAGCATCTGTTATTTTTCAACTTTTTAGTAATAGCCATTGTGACTGGTGTCAAATGGTATCTCACTGTGGTTTTGATTTACATTTCTCTAATGATTAGTGATGTTGAGCATTTTGTCATATGCTAGTTGGCTGCATGTATGTCTTCTTTTGAAGTGTCTGTTCATGTCCTGTCCCACTTTTTAATGGGCTTGTTTGTTTTTTGCTTGTTGATTTCAGTTCCTTATTGATTCTGGATATTATACCTTTGTCAGATGTGTAGTTTACAAACATATTCTCCTATTCTGTAGGTTTTCTATTTACTCTCTTGATAGTTTCTTTTGCTATGCAGAAGCTCATCAATTCAATTAGGTCTCATTTGTCATTTTTGATTTTGTTGCAATTGATTTTGGTCTCATGAATCTTTGGCAACTTCTGTGACCAAAATGGTATTTCCTAGGTGATCTGTCAAGATTTTTGTAGTTTTAGGTTTTACACTTAAGTATTTAATTCATTTTGAGTTGATTTTTGTATAGGTGTAAGGAAGGGGTCCAGCTTCTATCTTCTGCGTATGGCTAGCCAGTTGTCCCCACACCATTTATTCAATAGGGAGTCCTTTCCCCATTGCTTGTTTTTATTTACTTTGTCAAAGAGAAGATGATTGTAGGTGTGTGGCATTATTTCTGAACTCTCTATTCTGTTCCATTGTCTATATGTCTGTTTTTGTTCCAGTACCATTCTGTTTTAGCCTTGTAGTATAGTTTGAAGTTGGGTAACGTAATGCCTCCAGCTTTATTCTTTTTGCTTAGGATAGTCTTGGCTATTCAAGCTATTTTTTGGTTCCAGATGGATTTTAAAATAGTTTTTTACTAATTCTGTGAAGGATATCATTGTTAGTTTAATAGGAATAGCATTGAATCTGTAAATTGCTTTGGACAGTAGGACCATTTTAACAATGTTGATTCTTCCTGTCCACGATCATGGGCATTTATCAGAGAAACCTTAAATTGTAGCTACCTGAAGTAATGCAACATGATATATATGGCATCATCTATAAAATATTATTGTCAAAAATACTTAAACGGCATCTCAACATGACTATAGAAATACCTTCCAATTTACTTCAAATGACAACGATAGTGGAACAAGTTAAACAACACCATGATGAAGCAATCAAACACTTGAGAATGAGGCATTTCATAAGACAATTTACATACCTCGTAAAATACATTATCATCATAGTAGGGAAAAATATTGAGTGAAATATTTAGGTTTAGAAAGGTTTTAAATACATGCATTATGTAGAAAACCAATACAATATGTAAACATTGTTTAAATCTTGGCCCTCAAGGTAAATTTATAAGACCGTTTTGGGGAATAATGGATTAAATGTGAATATGTTATAAATACTAACATGGTACAATATTTATGGCCAATGTTGTATGGTATATGAAGTTTACTTTCAAATGGTTCAACCTACCTATCTACAAATATAAAACTGACACTCATTATATGTATGTATGTATGTATATCCATGTCATTTGACCTTTGTATAAATGCTTTAACTGTTTTATGTATTTGAACTTTTCTCACAATAAAAGTTGAGGAACAAGGGACAGCGACAAATTCTTCTCCTTGTGGAACTATATTTATTTCAATAATTAGTTTGAGATAAACAAAAATAACTACAAAATAGTTAATAATGCAACATAACCTAGTGGAAATTACATCTAATCTTTTATTGATGGAATACCAATATCCTCATGTTCAAAATCGTGTAGTCTTTTGACTTCTTGTCTCCATGGTGTATTACTAATATATTAAAATTCATATAAAATTTGCACCAGTATTCTCATTAAGATAATTCTTGTTTTCTATTGAAATAAACATTTCAAAACATATTTCAGTTGTGTACATATCTATATTATTTGTAAAACACATGTACTTTTGAGAATTATGAAAAACATATAAAAACACACTTTATGTTATAAATTGTGTCAAGAACTATATTTAGGCTGAAAGGACATGGTAAACTCAAATACTGATTTCAAAGATTTTTCATATTCCTAGTGGAAAAATTAGAAATAAACATGATGAAACAAAACAAAAAGCAATAAAGGTACATTTATAAGATAATATATGGATATTCAATAAAATGAGTGTGATGGATGAAACAGAAAGAATGGCAAAAATAAATAAAAGACCTCATGTAAATACACCACGTATTTTATTATTTGAGAAATCATTAGTTAAGGTTTTCATAACATTCACAATACCAAAAAATGAGACAGAATGATTTAAAAATTGTTTAGGTAAAGGAGTTTCCCTTAATCTAAATTCATTTTACATTCCCATCTCTTTCTGTAGTCATAGCTGGTGTATAATGTTTTGAAAAGAAAGCAAGACTTTAAAGATCACAAACAACCAATTTCACACTACAAGCAGTCGTAAATAGAGCTAAATTCCCTTTAGTGATACACTATTTATCTTTGTGCTTCATTGAGTTCAAAGAAAAGCATTATTCAGAGTGTAAGCAATTAGCTTCTCATTCTTTTTTCTTTTTGTTCCAGAAAGGACGTTATCAAAAAAGCATGGGATTAGGAAGCTACAGAGCTATCAGAGGTATTCTTAGTGTATGAAATTTCAATTTAGCAAAACATGTAAAACCCTAAAGGCAGTTAAGACCCAATACAGGGAAACCATTTTGTTTTCACAGTATATTTATTTTAGATCATCACTGACACTACCGATTTTCTGCTGAATAGAAATGAGTAGGTATTAAGTTCAGGAATTATTCTGTGCTGTGTATTTATCACCAAATCAATGCGATGATGTACCTAGAAAATTCCCTAATAAAGCATATCTACCTACTTGTAGAAAGGAAGGCTCACAATGTAGATATTTTACAAATCTGACATCAAGATTTTATTTCAAAATAGGCTGAAATGGTAATACATATGTTTATTAAATATGTACTTCATATCATTATATTAGAAATTGATCTATAACCAAATACCTACACATTAGAAGAATTATATTTTTCCCTATGCTTAGTGAAATATATTTTACTATTCACAGTTTTATATATATATGAATATATAAAATATATTTATAATATTATAAAGCCAATAAAAGTTATTGAGTACTTCTTATATGTTAAGACAATATTATAGGTGTTTTATATGTATTAGATATTACAATAAATGTTGACAAAATTGAGAAGCAATTTGCAAGTGCAAAAAAGCGGCCCCAAAAGCAAAAATCTAGCTCCAGTGGTTACTCATTATGCTGTTTTGGCTCAATGGCTATTTGACAAAAACATATCAGATTTTACCCAAAAAAAGTTCTTAATTTTTTAATGTTCAGTTTTATACAACCACAAACACTGTAGCGTTCATGATAATTCAGATTTAGACTCACATGTTTATATATCTATGTGATGAGCTGAGTATTTGGTTTAATATCATTCTCTTAGAAGTGCATATTCAGAAACACATCATTGATGAGAAACTGTAAGGACAATCTCAAATATTCAGCAAAACAATGAATCAATCTGCATCTTTCCTGGAAAAATTTCTTACAATTATATTCTTGATGACTCAGAGAAACATAAAAAATCAGCCTGTAAAAGTAGTAAAGGGAGAATAAAATTGAAATAAAAACTTTAGTTTTAAAAAAAGCAAATTTACTTTCTTCTACTTTTTTCATTTCACAATTTTTGCTTCAAGTAGTACATTGGTTTTATATACAAGGTAAATCTTATCACATGGTGGTAGTTTTCTTGACTGTTATGTTAAGAAAGATTCTGAGACTGTATCTGGGTTAGTCAGATAATATTACCTCGATGAATTTAGGATGTTTTCATTTCTGTCACTACCGCTAACTATGGCTTAAAAACTGAATACATCCAGTCTTCTTTAATTCCATATAAATAAGCTACAGACATCCAAAAAATAGCAATTACTATTTAATATCTTTTAGTTGTAAAAAATAAAGAAAATGTCCTGTGTTAAAATTTTTATATTAGCATATTAAATTATAAATGGTACATCAATTATTCTATTTTAATGTCTCTATCAGAAATACATTTTAAACTGGATACAGGAATATTTTATTTCATTGTACTTTGCTTATTGTGCCTCACAGATATTGCATTTTTCTTACAAATTAAAGATTTGTGACGACCCTCTGT
>NW_012109763.1:922248-974516 GCF_000951045.1 Mandrillus leucophaeus | reverse complement strand
TTAATAATCTTACAATAGCCCCTATGTGTTCAAGTGTAATGAAGATTTGCACATCTCTCACTTTAAATCAAAAGCTAGATATGATTAAGCTTAGAGAGGAAGTCATGTTGAAAGCTGAGATAAGCTGAAAGCAAAGCTTCTTGCACCAAAGTTGTAAATGCAAAGGAAGAGTTCCTGAAAGAAATTAAAAGTGCTTCTCCAGTGAACACAAAAATCATGAGAAAGCACTTCATAGACTACAGTATAATGTAAACATAACTTTCATATGCTCTGGGGAACCAAAATTCATGTGACTCACTTTACTGTGATTACCATTATTTTGGGGGTCTGGAATTGATCCTGCAATAACTCTGAGGTATATCTCTACTTCCTATCACCTGAAGTGGTAATAACTTTAATGGTGTATTAATTTCCTATGACTGCTATAATAAATGATAACACATTTGGTGGTTTAAGACCGGCAACTTATTATATCACCGTTCTGGAAGCCTGAAGTATGAAATCAGTATCACTAGGCTGGAAACAAGGTGTCAGCAGGGCCTCCCTTTTCAGACCTTAAAAGAAAATTTGTCCTGACCTCTTGCAACTTCTAGTGGCTGCCATCATTCCTTGACTTCTGTGGCAGCATCATGGCCACAACACTGACTGTGTGCCATGATTGTGTGAAGTGCCTTAAGTATAATATCTCATTTAACTTCATACCATCTGAATGAGATTGCATTTTTTCTATGGATCATTACTTTAGAGCAACAATAAGAACATCTTACAAATTCAGAAATAAGTGCAAGTGCGATCAATGTGTCCACTGAGGACACAATACAGCCAAATTTGGAAATGTTTTTAAAAATGGTGGGATTTAATTAAAAACAACAAGCAAAACGCAACAGAAGCACATCAGAAAATAAGAAGAGATATCTTTAGGGCTGGGCACGGTGGCTCATGCAGTAATCAAAGCACTTTCGGAGGCTGAGACTGGTGGATCACTTCAGGCCAGGAGTTCAAGACTAGCCTGGCCAACATGGCGAAACCCTGTCTCTATTAAAAATCCAAAAATTAGCTGGCATGGTGGCACATGTCTGTATTCCCAGCTACCTGGGAGGCTGAGGCATGAGAATTACTTGAATCCGGGAGGCATGAGAATTACTTGAATCCGAGAGGCAGAAGTTGCAGTGAGCTGAGATCGTGCCACTGCACTCCAGCCTGGCAGCAACAGAATAAGACTCTATATCAAAACAACAACAACAACAACAACAACAAAAACAACAGCAACTACAAAAAGCTATCTTTAGAAATGTGGTGCTGAATGATTCCTGGGTAAATAATGAAATTAAGGCAGAAATCAAGAAGTTCTTTGAAACCAATGAAGGCAAAAGAGACAATGTACAATAATCTCTGGTACACAGTTAAAGCAGTGTTAAGAGGGAAATGTATAGCACTAAATACCTACATTAGAAAGCCAGAAAGATCTCAAATTGACACCCTAACATCACAATTAAACAAGCTAGAGAAGCAAGAGCAAACAAATCCAAAAGCTAGCAGAAGACAAGAAATAACTATGATCAGAGCAGAACTGGAGGAGATACAGACACGTGAAACCCATCAAAAAAATCAATGAATCTAGGAGCTGGTTTTTTTTTTAATTAGCAAAATAGATAGACTGCTAACTAGACCAAGAAAGAAGAAAAGAGAGAAGCATCAAATGTTGCAATAAAAAATAATAAAGTGGATATCACCATTGACCCACAGAAATACACACTACAATCAGATACTACTATAAACACCTCTACACAAATCAACTAGAACATATAGAGGAAATGGATAAATTCTTGGACACATGCACCCTCCCAAGACTAAACCAGGAAGAAGTTGAATCCCTGAATAGATCAATAGCAAATTCTGAAATTGAGGCAGCAATTAATAGCCTACCAACAAACAAAAGCCCAGGACCAGATGGATTCACAGCAGAATTCTACCAGAGATACAAAGATGAGCTTGTACAATTTCTTCTGAAACTATCCTATACAATTGAAAAGAAGGGACTCCTCCCTAACTCATTTTTATGAGACCAGCATCATCCTGATACCAAAACCTGGCAGAGACACAACAAAGAAAGAAAACTTCAGGCCAATATCCTTGATGAACATCATTGCGAAAATCCTCAATAACATCCTGGCAAACTGAATTCAACAGCACGTCCTAAAACTTATCCACTATGATCAAGTTGGCTTTATTCCTGGGATGCAAGGCTTGTTCAACACATGCCAATTGATAAACATAATTCATCATATCAAACTAACCAATGGCAATAACCACATGATTATCTTAATAGATGCAGAAAAGGCCTTTGATAAAATTCAACATCACTTCATGTTAAAAACTCCTGGTAAACTGGGTATTGATGGAACATATCTCAAAATAAGAGCTATTTATGACAAATCCCCGGAAAACATTATACTGAAGAGGTAAAGATGGAAGCATTCCCTTTGAAAATCGGCACAAGACAAGTATGCCCTCTCTCACTACTCCTATTCAACATAGTATTGGAAGTTCTGGCCAGGGCAATCAGGCAAGAGAAAAAAATAACAGTTATTCAATTAAAAAGAGAGCAAAACTGTCTCTTTTTGCAGATAACATAATTCTATATTTAGAAAACCCCATCATCTCAGCCCCAAAACTCCTTAAGCTGATAAACAACTTCAGCAAAGTCTCCGGATACAAAATTAATGTGGAAAAATCACAATCATCCCTATAAATCAACAATAGACAAGAAGAGAGTCAAATCATGAATGAACACCCATTCACAATTGCTACAAAAAGCAGAAAATACCTAGGAATACACCAAACAAGAAATGTGGAGGACCTCTTCAAGGAGAACTACAAACCACTGCTCAAGGAAATAAGGGAGAACACAAACAAATGGAAAAATATTCCATCCTCGTGGATAGAAAAAAATCAATGTCGTGAAAATGGTCATACTGCCCAAAGTAATGGATACATTCAATGCTATTCCAATCAAACTAACATTGATATTCTTCACAGAATTAGAAAAACTACTTTAAATTTAATGTGGAAACAAAACAGACCCTGTATAGACAAGACAATCTGAGGCAAAAAGAACAAAGCTGGAGGCATCACGCTACCTGAGTTCAAACTATACTATAAGGCTACAGTTACCAAAACAGCATGTTATTGGTACCAAAACAGTCATATAGACCAATAGAACAGAACAGGGACCTCAGAAATAACACCACACATCTACAACCATCTGATCTTCAACAAACCTGACAAAAACAAGCGATGGGGAAAGAATTCCCTATTTAATTAAAGATGCTGGGAAAACCGGCTAGCCATATGCAGAAAACTGAAACTGGACCCCTTCCTTATACCTTACACAAAAGATAACTCAAGATGGATTAAACACTTAAATGTGAAACCCCAAACCATAAAAACCCTAGAAGAAAACCTAGGCAATACCATTCAGGACACAGGCATAAGCAAAGACTTCATGACAAAAACACAAAAAGCAATGGCAACAAAAGCCAAAATTGACAAATGGAATCTAATTAAACTAAAGAGCTTCTGCACAGCAAAACAAACGATCATCAGAATCAACAGGCAACCTACAGAATGGGAGAAAATTTTTGCAATCTACCCATCTGACAAAGTCTATTGTCCAGAATCTACAAGGAACTTAAGCCAGTTTACAAGAAAAAAACACCCATGGAAAAAGTGGTCAAAGGGTGTGAACAGACACTGCTTAAAAGAAGACATACATGTAGCCAAGAAACATATGAAAAAAACCTGAACATCACGATGATTAGAGAAATGCAAATCAAAACCACAATGAGATACCATCTCATGCCAGTCAGAATGGCAATTAAAATATCAAGAAACAATAGATACTGGAGAGGCTGTGGAGAAATAGGAATGATTTTATGCTGTTGGTGGAAATGTAAATTAGTTCAACCATTGTGGAAGACAGTGTGGTGATTACTCAAGGATCTAGAACCAGAAATACCATTTGACTCAGCAATCTCATTACTGGGTATATACCCCCAAGGAATATAAATCATTCTGCTATGAAGACCCATGCGCACATATGTTTATTGCAGCACTATTCACAATAGCAAAAACATGGACTCAACCCAAATGCCTATAAATGATAGACCGGATAAAGAAAATGTGGTATATATACAGCATGGAATATTACATAGACATAAAAATTAATGAGATTATGTCCTTTGCAGGGACACAGATGAAGCTGGAAGCCATCCTCCTCAGCAAACTAACACAGGAATAGAAAACCAAACACTACATCTTCTCACTCATAAGTAGGAGTTGAACAATGAGAACACATGGACATAGGGAGGGGAACAACACACACCAGAGCTAGCTGGGGTTGGGGGGTGAGGGGAGGGAGAGCATTAGGACAAATAGCTAATGTATGTGGGGCTTAAAACCTAGATAACGAGTTGATAGGTTCAAATCACCATGGCACATGTATATCTATGTAACAAACCTACACATTCTGCACTTGTATCCCAGAACTTAAAGTAAAATGCAAAATAATTTTAAAGAATAAGCAACACCATTTAATAAAAATATTGATTTTTGAAGCAAACACTAAAATATTGATGGTGCAGAGGAAAATAACACTATAAATCATTAATAAGGCATAACAAGTTATAGCACTACTCGTATTTGGTAGTCAAATATGTGGTTATTACTATAATTTACAATACAATGAAAACTTTCTTCTTAACATGGGTTCCTTAAACACTGGCATACTTTACATATTTTTTACTGCTTACAGTCAACTAAAGCAAGAATGATGGACAGAAGGAAGTACAATAAACTAGGAGGTAGAGAAAGTAGAAGGTGATATATTACAAAGCTTGTCCCAGCCTCATGAGAAACTTACTTGGTTTCTTAGCCACATTAGTAATCCCTGGAGACTCAAGAATCATTCATCTGGCCCAGAAAAATGAGAAAATGATTTTCTGGCTTCTTCCAGTCTCCTTTTTCTCAATGTTAAATGTTCACCCAATGCATTTAAGTTCACCATACATCTAGACTATCAAGCAGCCCTTCCTAGCAGAGAGAGTTCCTCAGATTCAGGATTATGTTATTCAGGACTTCCGTAAAGATATAGTCTCTGTGAATTGGGTTGGGTCAGACCTGGGTGCTAGAGTATTTGTAACCTGATTTAATTATAAAAGTGAAAGTTATACTGAAGCTGGATTCTTGTCATTGAAAGAGTAGGACAGGTATGTTGTAGTGGCATCAGGAAAAGAGGCAATGGCAATGGTGACCAAGATTTCAACTGTACAGCTGATCATCAGGACATACAGCATGTGGCCAAGTCCCAGGGGCAAGTAAAGCTGATCAAATTAGGGAGGTGCAAAGATTGATCCTGTTATAGACTACCCCTATACCATTCACATCTGTTAGTACCTTCTTATGATACCTGAATCCTCTATGAGAACAGCCATCATCATTTTCTTCTCAAGAGTGCAAGTATAATCCCAAAACTTAATGGAGTGACCTGTCGGAACTCTTAAAGACATTAGAGAAGATAACCAAACCAAGCTACCTTATCAAACAAGCTACCTTATAGGACTACAACTGGTCCTATAGCCTTGACTAATATTCATACTTTTCTTTCTTTCCCACCCATTTTAGATTTTTTCTCCCTTCAGCCAGTAAGTCAAATAGTTTACTTCATTTGCTTGATGTAGTATCTCAGGATAGTCATCCATTAATTGCTTCAGAATCCTTCTCAACCTAACATTCCATGAAACCACAAGCAAATAATTACCATCAGCACATGAGATGAAATAATTTCTTCTAATATTAAGTAGATAACAAAGATGACAAAAAATCTGAGTGTATGAAGCAATATGAAAGACTGTTGAACATATAAGGCAAGATGATATCTGGAATTAATGTAATTAACAACCTTGTTAAAACGATGACTGCCAACTTGGGTTAAAAATTTTATCTATATGCACTTTACAAGAGAATATATCATAAAAGGAAAGGTCAAATAGAATAACATGGACAAAGATTTATCAGGTAAATGCATCAACATGAATAAATAATGTTATGATAAGGTCAGAATACAGGGCAATAATCATTAAACACAAATATGTGATCAATTTATTTTGAGACAAAGGTCAATTACGTAAATATTATTTTTTTCCTTAAGCACTCTCTAACAGAGTAAAATACAGAAATCAAGACAAAGTAAGAACTAAATAGACAATGCTGGAAATTTTAACATTATATGAAATCAGTTTGACAAATTAAAGACAGCAAATACCTTCATATGTAGAAACGTTGAGTGCTATTATATAGTTGAATTTAAAGATGTTTATAGAAAGTATTAATGCCAAAAAATACCCTATCTCAAGTAACAAAGTTTATAAACTTGATTATATATCTTCTTAAAAAATTGTGTAGGATGAAATAAATGCCTGTGAAAAAAGATTACTGTCCAAAATGTATTTAAAAAGAAAATAATGAAAGAATAATGATGCATTGTATTTCATGTTGTATTATTTTTATATCATGTAAATCTCCTTAATATGGTTTGTGAATGTAGAATTTCTCTGATGTTAGAAAACATCAGATGTAAAAAATAGTTCAATATTGCTTGTTATGGAAAGACCCTAACTAAAATAAAAAGCTGTAGTTGGGGTACATTAAAAATAATTTCCCACTATAGTTAAATCAAACTTATTTCTGGAATTCAAAGCAAGTATAAGATTATAAAACGTATTAATATAATATTCTACATTTTAAATACAACTAGAAAATCTGATAACCTTTCAATAGATGTCAAAACTGAACTTGCTATAATCTATTGCTATTTATAATAAAGCATTAAGAAAAATTGAAATGAAAACACTACGAAATAACAGCCAACATAATGCTTTCTAATACTGAAATGAACTTATGGAATATTTTTGATACAGAAATGTAGAAAAAAACACATAGTAAACATTTGTGTAATAAAAACTCAGCCTAATATATTAATATTAGCTCTTCAAATAATATATCTCATACATATTTATGCATGGGAAGTATATCCTGATATTCAGTGTCATTGGTTTCACTTCAGCATAGTCTTGAAGAACAGTTATTTTAAATTTATAAAATTACATCTACTAATCTTTTTCTTGAGTGTTTCAATTTTTATATATTGTTTAATAATAAAGTCAATGCAGCTTTTTAAAACATTTTATTACTGAAAATTTTAAACATATACAAAAATAAGTAGAATTTTATAATGAACCCCCAATATACCCATTACCAAGTTTCAATAATTATCAATTTGTGACCAAAATTGTTTATACTGTCACTAGCTCCCCCATATCCAGTATATTTTTAAATTCTTCTTTTATTTTAGATATGGGGGTAAAGAACTCGCTATACAATCAATGATGCTGAGATAATTGGGTAGCCATATGCAGAACTCAGTTTTTCTTTCAATATTGCAGAATTTTGCTTTTCACATTTAGTTTGTAATATATTTGGCAACTATTTCAGACCATGAATAACAGGAGTCCAATTTAATTTTTTCAGATGAATACTCAATTGATGCAAACCATCTACAAATCTACAAGGAAACATTAAATATCAATGAACTGTATGTGCCCACATATAGCTCTGTAATCTCTCCTCTGCCCCTTTGGTCTTTCCATGGTTTTCACTGTTTCTTAATACTGGAGGTAATTTAGTATATGTTTCAATAATTTTGGTATCTAGTAATGCAAGCCCAGAACAGTTGTTACATTTCTTCAAAATTATACTATTTTTCTTAGTTTTAACATTTTCCCATATTAAGTATAGAATCAGTTTTGTCTCATTCTATGTACAAAACAAACAATGCTGGACCTGCACTGAATTGTTAGACTGATGTGAGGATAATTGTAATCTTTAAAACTGTGAGCTTCATTTCCAGGTTCAGGGTACATCCTTTCCTTTATTCAGGTCTCTGTTAATACTGCTCAATATATTGTTATATTCTTAATCATAAAGTATATTCCACATTTTACCAGAGTGACTTTTAATGATATTAGAAATTATCTTTCTAAAAGTACATACTAAGCCAACATCAAGAGAAATCTTTATGGTGATGTAACTGTTCTGTATCTTAACTGTAATGGTGGATAACTCAGTCTACACATTTGATAAAATTGCATAAAGCTAAGTACACATACATGCATGCACACAGGTATCAGTATAACTGTGAAAATATAAATAATATGGGTTTTTACATAAATGTCAAATTTCTGCTTTTGATGTGCTACAGTTTTGCAAAATGTTATCATGGATAATAGAGTAAATCTGTCTGTATTACTTATTAAAACTGTAAGTGAATCTATAATTATTGGTTTTGGCGAAGACTCCAAGACCAATAACCCAAAAGCAAATGCAACAAAAACAAAGATAAATAGATGGGACTTAAATTAACTAAAAACTTTCTGCACAGTAAAAGAAATAATCAGCAGAGTAAACAGACAACCCATGGAGCAGGAGAAAATCTTCACAAACTACGCATCCAACAAAGGACTAATATCTGGAATCTATAAGGAACTCAAATCTACAAGGAACTCAAACAAGAAAACTAAACAATTTCATCAAAAACTGGGCTAAGGACATGAATAGACAGCTCTCAGATGAAGATATACAGATGGCCAACAAACATATGAAAAAGTGCTCAGCATCACTAATGATCAGGAAAATGCAAATCAACACCACAATGCAATACCACCTTACTCCTGCAAGAGTGACCATAATCAAAAAAATTAAAAAATAATAGATGTTGGTGTGGATGTGGTAAAAAGGGAATACCTTCACATTGCAGGAGGGAATGTAAACTAGTATAACCACTATTGAGACAATGTGAAGATTCCTTAAAGAACTGAAAGTAGATCTACCATTTGATCCAGCAGTCCTACTCCTGGATATGTAAAGGAGTCATTACATGAAAATGATACCTACACATACATGTTTATAGCAGCATAATTCGCAATTGCAAAAATATGGAACCAGCCTAAGTGCCCATCAGCAACAAGTGGATAAAGAAAATGTGAGATAGATATATATATATACACACACACACACACACACCATGGAATACTACTCAGCCATAAAAAGAAACAAAATAATGGCATTTGCAACAACCTGGATGGAATTACTTCTAAGATAATCTCACTCATTAGTGGGAGCTAAGCTGTGAGGACACAAAGGAATAAGAATGATTCAATGGACTTTGGATACTTGGAGGAAAGGGTGGGAGGAGGTTGAGGGATACAAGATTACACAGTGGGTACAGTGTACACTGCTAGGGTGTTGAGTGCACCAAAATCTCAGAAGTTACCATTAAAGAACTTATCCATGTGACAAAACAGCACCTGTTCCCCCAAAACTTGTTGAAATAAAAAATAAAAATTAAAAAATAAAGCTTAAAAAATAGAATGAGTCACATTTTTTTACTCGCTCCCAAAGTATATATTCTAACTGTTGTTAGTGCATAGAAATATGATGACTTTCATATTGATGATGTATCCATCATGGCTACTGAGTTGCCATTTATGATTACTTTCTTTGTAAATTTATGAGACACGTATGTAAGAAACCTTGTTATCTGAAAATTAAGATGTTTGCATTTCTTTATCATCTTTATTCCATTGTTTAGTTTTCTTATCACACCACACTGCTGAGCCATCTAATTAAAAGTTAAAAGAAAGCAATGTGCATTTTTAATCAGCTTCTTACTTTACATACAATACATTTTAATCACTTGTAAGTTTAACATAAGTTTTGTTGAATACCTGTCATTCAGATTAAGGAACTATATTTTGTTTCTGCTTTTAGCCATAAAGTACTAGGCGCACCCCACTACCTTAAATAAGGTAAAAACAGAGAAATACATAAAGCAGTATTTTTATGCATAAGACAATATATAGCACAAAACAGTGATGTGCAAAATAAGGGAAAAAATAAGATGAGTTTCTTTCTAATTTGCTCCTAGGCCACAGGACAGGGAGAGGGAAGTGAGTCTGGCAATCTTGGTGAGTCGAAGAGACGTACATCAGAGTTCGGAAAAAAACAGGAAAGCTAAAATTTGTGAAGCAAAATATTGAAGATGATGCAACTGCATATTGACTAGAATTCTAGAAAACTGTAGAAGAAGAAAGCAAAAATTGGCTTATATGTGCAACTAAACCCATGGAAAGAGCCACCAGTAAAGAGGCAGACCAACCAAATTGAAGCATTAGGAGGAATACAAATTTCCATTCTTAGGAATGAAAGAGGAGACACCTTTCCAAATTCTGTACATATTAAAATGATAATAAGAAAATGCGGTTAGCTGATTCTTAAAATAAATTCAACAATTTGGATTAAAGGAAAAAATTCCTTAAAATACAGACTACTAAAGCTTACTTGAGAAAAATGTGATAATCTCTACACTTCTCTATCCATTAAAGAAGTTAAATTTATGTTTAAAATACGTCTCACACACATAAAATTTCAGACCCTGGTGACTGTCTACTCACTCTGTTGATTCTTTACTGTGCAAAACCATTTTAGTTTGCTATATTCCCATTTGTCTATTTTTTGTTGTTGCTTATTCCTTTGTAGTCTTACCCATAAATTATTTTCCTAGACCAATGTCCTGAAGCATATATCCTATGTTTCCTCAATTAGTTTTATAGTTTTTATCTTACATTTAAGGCCATAGCCCATTTTGAGTTGATGTTCATGAGAGCTATGTGATTAGTTTCATTCTTCTGCATGTGGGTATCAAGTTTCCAAGTGCCAATTACTGAAGAAGGTCTCCTTCTGTAATGTACATTCTTGGTACCTTTGTTGAAAGTCAGTTGACTGTAAATACTTGGATCTCTATTCTGTTCTATTCGTATATGTGTCTGTTTATATACCAATACAATGCTGTTTAGATTACTGTCACTTTGTAGTTTATTTTAACAGCCAGGCAGTGTGATGTCACCAACTTTGATACTTTTGCTCATGATTGATTAGGCTATTTGAAATGTTTTGAGCTTCCATATATATTTCAGAAATTTTTTTTCTATTCCTGTGAAAAACGTTATTGGTATTTGGTTAGGGATTGTTTTGATCTGTACAATGTTTTGGGTAGTATGATATTTTCAACATATTAACTCTTTCAACCCATAAGCATGAAATGTCTTTCCATTTTTTGTGTTTTTATTTTCTTTCATCAAAATTTTGTGGTTTTCATTGTAGAGAAAATAATTTCTTTTATAATAGATACCAAAAAATAAAATAACTAGATATAAATTTAACCAAGAGGGTGAAATTTTGGTTAAATTTATATCTAGTTATTTTATTTTTTGGTATCTGTTGCAAGGAGATTACTTTCTTGATTTTTTCAGCTAGTCTATTATTTGTGTGTAGAAATGCTACTGATTTTTGCCTGATGGCTTTGTATCCTGCAGCTGTACTGAATTAATTTATCAGGCCTAATTATTTTTTGGTGGAGCCTCTAAATATTTGTTTATACATGATCATGTCATATATTATGAATACAATTTTACTTCCTCTTTTCCAATTTGGCTGCCATTTATTTCTTTCTCTTGTAGAATTAATTTTTCTAAGACTTCCAGTGTTATGTTGAATGAGAGTGGTGAAAGTGGGCATCTTTGTCTCCTTCCTGTTTGCAGAAGAAATGTTTTCAGTTTTTCCTCATTGAATATGATGTTAACTGTGACCTTTACTGTGCTGAAGTGTGCTCCTCTGTAGCTAATTTGTTGGGACTTTGTTAGATTTTAACAAATATTTTTTCTGTGTTTATTCAGATGATTATACAAGTTTTTGTTCTTCATTCTGTTGATGTGACGTATCACATTTATTGATATGCATATGTTGAACCATCCTTGCATCACTGGGATTAATTTCACTTGATTATACTATATTATCATTTTGTTGTGCTATTGGATTCAGTTTGTTAGTATTTTATGGAGAATTTTTGAATTTATGTTCATCAGGAATATTAGCCTGTAACTTTTCTTTTTTGTTGTGACTGTCTGACTTTGATATCCAGGTAAAACTGACCTCATAGAATAAGTTAGGAAGAATTTCCTCCTCTTTAAGCTTTTTGAACATTTTGAGACATTTCTATTAGATCTTCTTTAAATGTTTGGTAGGATAGAGCAGTAAAGTCACCTGGTCCTCACCTTTTCTTTATTGGGAGATTCGTATTACAGATTCAACATTATTATTTGTTATTGGTATGTTTGTATTTTCTATTTCTTCTTGTCTCAATCTTAGTAAGTTATTTTTTACTAAGAATTTATTTGTTTACTCTGTGTTTCCCAATTTTTCGATATGTAGTTTTTTATAATATCCTCTAGTAATTTTTGTACTTTTGTGGGGTCAGTAGTAACATCTTTCTTTTCATTTCTGATTTTTTTAAATTTTGGTTCTCTCTCTCTCTTTTTATTTTTATTTTGCATAGTCTCTCTCACACCTTGCTGATTTTCTTTATCTTTTCAAGCAACTAACTTTTGAATTCATTGATTTTTTTTTCTATTGTGTTTTTACATCTATTACATTTAGTTCTGTTCTGATTTTTCTTATTTTGCTACTACTAATTTTGGGGTTGACTTTTCTTACCTCATCAGTTTCTTGAGGTTCATCATTAGGTTGTTTATTTGAATCTTTCTATTTTTTTAAATGTAGGGTTTCTTTTTTGCCAAAACTTCCCTCTTAGCACTGCTTTTGCTGTGTTTCTGAGGTTTTAAGAGCTGTGTTTCCTTTGTTCTTTTCTTCCTCTCGTATTGTTTATCTTTGTAGTATGGTGGTTTTCTGTAGAAATAACATTCGGTTCCTTTCTCTAGAGGAGTGTACACTTTAGTACTGTATCTGCTTTCCCAGGGAGATTTATACTCTTCTAGTTTTTCATGATGGTAGATATTATTCTTTTGTTTTAGGATAAAGACGTAGAACTCCCTGAGTCAGTTCTTGGAGGGATGGTGTAATGGCAGTGAATTCCCTCAGGTTTTTTTTTTTTTTTTCCCCTCAGGGAAAGACTTTATCTCATCTTCATTTCTGAAGGATAGCTTTGCTGGTTAAAGTCTTTTTGGTTGACTTCTCTTTTTTCTTTCAGTACTTTGAAAATAGTATCCCATTCTCTCCTGCCCTGTAAGGTTTCTGCTGAGACATCTGCTGTTAGTTTGATGAGTATTACTTATATGTGTGATTTGATGCTTTTCTTATGCTGTTTTTAGAATTATCTTTTTGTCTTTGATGTTTAAAAATTTAACTATAATGTTCCAGGAAAAGTCCTTGTTGGGCTGAATCTATTTGGAAACGTTTTAGCTTCCTATATCTGGATATGTTTCTCAAGACTTGGACATTTTTCATTTATTATTTCATTATAAGTTTTCTATCACTTTTCCCACCTCTTCTCCCTATGGAACTTCCAAAATTAAATATGTGTTCTCTTATTGGTGTTCCAATATCATGTGGCCTTTTAAAATCATTTATTATTATTTTTTCTTCTTTTTTTGTCTGAATGAGTGACTTAAAAATTTGTCTTCATTTCATAAATTGGTTTTCTATTATTTGTATTGTCTGTGTGTGGTCTCTTTTTATTTCCTACAATTAACATTGGTCGTGTATGCAAGTTCCTCAGTAGCTTAGGCTATGGTTGTTTGTGAAGGTCATGGTGTACCTTTTCTGAGAAAAGGGACACTTGGGTGGAATAATCCTCAGGCCTCTACAGGGTGTGTGCAGACACTAGCAGTGGTAAAAGCGAGGCACACGGAGGCCAATTATGGGACTCCTATTTGTTGTGCTGCTGGATGTGGAGGGTTGGTCAGGCAGCAATGGCAGCCGGTGTCAGGTGGTGCGGACCTCAGGCCCCTGGGTGGTATGTGTGGGCACTGGCAATAGTGATGGTAGTCCCCAGTTGGGTGATTTATTGGGCTCCTGGGTGGCATGCACAGCCACCTGCAGTCCTTGAGCTCCCAAATGTCATGTGTGAGCCAGTTCAGGGCCCTCAGATGGTATATGCATGGGCACCAGTGTTGGCAGCAGTGGGGCCCAGGGCCTGGCAATTTTTCAGTCCTTTGGTCGTGTGTGCAGTCTCAAGTGATGGCTACAGCATGTACACATGTGCGTCTTGGTGGCAGACCCCAGGCAAACTGCTTCTTGGACGCCCATGAGACCAGTCCTTAGGTCCTCAGGCGGGGCACATGAACCTGCATGGGTCAGTTTGCTGGCCTAGAGGTGACACCTGTGGATGCATGTTGGATCCACCACTAGACAAGTGATATGACCATAAAGAGCGGCAGAACCAAATGGCTCTCAGACTTTGCAGAGTACATCCTTTGACTTCCTATGTCCTAAGGGCAGCCTCCCTGATGCGCTGGGCCACCTGTTCCTTGAGATCTAGGCCGTAGTGGAGGCCTCATTGCCATGGATATGGTTAAACCCTTGTGTCCAGCTGATGTCATGATGCTGCAGCCTTCTGATTGGATGTAGGGGGATATGGGTGGAGCCTCACGGATGTGGAGATGCAGGGGCTGTTAGGCCCCAAGTCAGGGCAGAATGTAGTATGATGGTAGCTTCACTCTCAAAATGACACTGTACTGCAGCAGCCGGGGGACTTGGGTGTGTCTGGGGGGTTTCAGTGGAGCTATTTCCTTAGAACATTTCAGTCTCATGGACTCTAGGCAACTCCTTATTTTGGGCTCAGGGCCTGTGAAGGATGATAAACTCTGCTATAATGTGGACTGCGGGCCTCTGTGGTGGAAGTGTAGAATACTGGGGCTTTCTGTTTACTTTTTTTCCATGATGGGGCGTCTTTCTTGACTCCAAACCAACCCTGGCTGACTGGTGTGCTTCCCTCTCTGTGTTATCATCTGGAGTTTCTACAGTTTAAAGAGCTTTTGTCACTTCTTTTCTGAATTCCAATGTTCCCTCTTAGATACTCTATTCAACATGTAGTTATTTACTTGCTGTTTGGGTCCTTCTGTTTGGAGAAGGCAAGTGCTGGATGACTCTGGTCAGCCATCTGGATGACACCTCCAGAGGTACAGATTTACACTGACTCACGTACAGTGATTATGAGCTTGGCTGAATGGTCAGGAATGTGGAAGGAATATTATTAGAAAACTGAGGAAAGAGATATGTGGATATGTGGATAAAACTCTTCTAATGAGGACAAAGTATACAGACAATTGTGTCTTACGTTTGTATTCATTAAGAATAAATCTTAGCAATGAAGATCTTAATAATCAAGTGTATAGGACAATCTGTGCTGTAGATATTAGAAGACTTCTTTTCCCAGTCAACCATGTTTATGCTCCATAAGTTTAGAAATAAAAGTTGTCCACTCAACAGGGTTATAGTACACATTGGGTTCAACAGCATGGACCTGCAATCACTAAGGCCTCTATGGTTAGATCCACTGCTGATTGTCAAACCTGTTAGTAGGAAAGACCAACAGTGACCTATTAGTATGGCACATTCCTGGTGCAACCTAGTGGCAAATTAATTACACAGAAACATTTCGAAGGTCATGGAATTGACCATTATATGACATAGATTTGCCTTTCTTATACACAGTGCTTCTTTTCAAAGCACCACCTGTAAACCACTAAAATGTTTTTCTTACAATCATGATGTTTCACACACTATTGCTTGTGACCACAGAACATATTTTATAGCAAACAAATTGTGGCTATGGGGTTCTACTTATTGGTTTCATTGGCCTTCGTATGTTCTCTGTTACTGTAAAGTAGTTGACGTAATAGAATTGGAAAGTGGCTATTTTTTAAAAATAATCTCTTTTTTGGGAACATGTTAAATTTAAAGGTTTCCAAGATAGTACAGAGAACTCTCATATATCTCTCACTAAGTTTCAGTTTCAATTAACATAACATTTAGTTAATGTTGTCTTGTTACTATGGCATATTTTTCAAAACTAAGGAACAAATATTAGTATTACTATTAATTAATTCTAGGCCTTATTGAGATTGTATCAGTTTTTCTCCTAATGCCCTTTCTCTTCCAGCATCCGGTACAAGACACCATTCTGCAATTAGCTGTCATGTCTCCTTAGTCTCTTTCGTTCTGTGACAATTTCTGAGTTTTTCTTAAGTTTCATGTCTTTGACACTCATAGGAGTAGTGGTCAGTTATGTTGCGGGATTTCTCTCAATTTGGGTTTGTCTGATGTTTTTGTCATGACTATGCTGGAGTTATGGGTTTTTATAAAGAATGATGCAGAAATGATATGCCCTTGTCATTATGTCCTATCAGAGGGCACATTATATTAGAATAACATCACTGGTGATGTTAACCTTAATCATTTATTTAAGGTGGCATTTGCCACATTTCCCCACTGTAAAGTTACTATTTTACCCTTTCCATATCGCACTTTACGTCCAGTCCACCACAAACAAAGTGAGCGAGTTTAAAGTTCAGTTTCTAGAGGAAATAATATTCTTCTTTAAAAAAGAGTAGTTTCCTCTTTCTAATTTATTTCTTCATTCATTCAATCATTTATAACAGTAAGAAAACATACATATTTATTTGTATACTTTGGGTAATAATCCCGTAATTTATTTTTCATTGTGTTGTTCAAATATTATGGTTCTGGACATTGACAGCTCTTTCCTGGTGGCTCCTGGGTCCCTTTTACATGCCATAGTCCCTTTGAATATTTAGCACTTCCTTTCTTTCTTGTTCTCCAAGCTAGTCTTGCATTTTTGTGGATCCAGACTATGAGCAAGTTTTAAAAGCTCAGTTTTCTTGAGAGGTTGGTTTAATAAACACCACCAAAGATATCTAAAGGAATTGAACATACTATTTTGGGAAGACAGTTACTTTGTTTTGGTTATGTAACAAATCGTTTGTAACATGTTATTAAGAAGTGTGATTTGATTGTTGTCTTTGTTTGGAAGTTAAGAATGTTTTAAAAAGTATATAGATGGCATGTTGAAAGAGTGTGAACTGTGGTGGGCTTGGAATGCATCAATGTCGTGTCATGATAATGTATATACGTTGGTTTCTGTACACTGTTCCTGGACTCCCATAGCCTTTGTTAGAGTTTTGTTATAATGTCAGTGTGCTTTAGGCCTCAGGATCAGACCTCAGGAAACAGAAGTTCTCTCTCTGAAATTCTCCTGTCCTTTTATTTGGCCAAGACAGGACTTTAATCTTTTAGTGGGTTAAAAGATCATTATTCCAGAGTAGTCCTGCCTCATACATATAGTATGAAATCTAACTAACAGCCATGTGCCCTTTTGATGCAATCACACATCTACATGTGGACACCTCTATATGTGATTGGACAAAAAGGCTACATGGTTGTCAGGCACACCTATGTATTAAGCCTCCATAAAACCCCCAAAGGACAGGGTTTGAAGAACTTCTGGAGAGCTGAACAAGTGGAGGTTCCTGGAGGATGACTCGCCAAGGAAGGGTTAGGGAAGCCTGTGAGTCTTTTCACCTGTATCCTCTGTAGTATCTTTTAAAATAAACTAGTAAACAAAAGCAACGGTTTTCCTGGGTTCTTTGAACTGCTTCAGAAAATTAATGAAAGCCAAAGAGGGAGTCATGGAAACCTTGACTTGAAGACGGTTGATCAGAAGTTCTGGAGTCTAGGACTTGTAATGGATGTCTAGTGGGAGGCATACATCGGGACTGAACTCTCAGTCTGGGGGATCTGATCCTATCTCTAGGTAGTGTTGGAATTGAATTGTAGAACACCCCGTTAATGTCCGCTGCAGAATTTATTGCTTGCTTGGTGGTGAAGAGGACCCCACCCACCTAGGTTTTATAACAGCAGTCTTCTCCTCTGTTGATGATTGCTATGGTCTGAAAGCAGACCAAAAACCAAAAGATTAAAAAAACAAAAACAAACAAACAAACAAACAAACAAAACAGTCAACTTAGTTAAATTAGTAATGAAATGTTCTAGGCATAAGCTTTGCAGCATAGCTCCAAGACAGTATTAGCCACAGAAGAAACTTTGTGCATAATTTGAAATGTGCACGTAAAGGCCAGCCATATTTTTATATACTGGGAATGTTGGAACAGGGTGCTGTGATGCTTCTGCTGCTTGTGCACATTGTCACTGATCTGCTGGCTTATGGGTTGTTATGAAACAGCAACTCACCTTAGTGCTCCTCCGGTTCCGACTGGTTATACTCCTTCAGCTTTTCTGAGTCCTTGGCCACAGCATGCAACACTGGGGCATCAGTAACTAGGCTCTCAGTTTCTCCATGTTTTGTTGGATCCCTTCCTTGAGTTTCTTTGGATCCTGGTTCAAGTCTGTGCTTATCTCTGTGAGAAAAGCTTCTCCTGAAGTTCATCTACAACATGGGGATGAAGGCATGCAGGCAATGAGAGACTGACCCAATTTTTGCCTCCTCCTTGAAGGTTCCATTTCTCTTTGCCCCCTTTGTCTCACTTTACATTCACCGTTCCTTCATAACCATTGGCTTTGCCAACCTCAGTTCCAGCAGCTGAAGAAGAAGCAATGATTGCATATAATCTGCACAACTAACCTCAACATTTTTGTAAGGTAACATCTCCATAGTTAATTTATTTTGTATTATTTCTCTTTATTCTATTTCAGTAACCAAATTCTCACTGGTAAACTATGAATTTGGAATATGAAGTTACCTAGTCACACATGTGTTTCTAGTGGTGGTATGAGGTTTCGCCTGTCCTCCCACCCACTGCTTCATGGGATATCTGACCAGAATAGTAAGTTGGAAAAACAGGATTTAAATCTATGCTATTCTGATTTATATGCACTTACACTTTTAGTTTTATTTTACTTTTTAAAAACTTTTATTTTAGATTCAGGGGTACCATACAGATTTGTTTTATAGGTAAACTGTGTCACAGGGGTTTGTTGTACACATTATTTCATTACCAGATATGAAGCCTAGTACTCAATAGTTATTTTCTCTGTTCCTCTCCCTGCTCCTGCCTCCCACCCTCTGGTAGACCTCAGTGTCTGTTGTTCCTCTCTTTGTGTTCATGCTCATTATTTAGATCCCGCTTATAAGTAAGAAATGTGATATTTGGTTTTCTGTTCCTGCATTAATTTGCTCAGGATATGGCCTCTAGCTCCATCCATGTTCCTGCAAAGGACATGATCTCATTCTTTTTATGGCTACACAGTATTCCATGGTGTATATGTACAACATTTTATTTGTCCAGTCTACCATCGATAGGCATTTAGGTTGATTCCATGTCATTGCTATTCTGAACAGTACTGCAATGAACATACACATATGTGTGTGTCTTTATGATAGAATAATTTATATTCCTTTGGGTATATATCCAGTAATGAGTTTGCTGTCGATTCTTAGTTCTGTTTTTGGCTGTTTGACCAATTGCCTTACTGCTTTCCACAATGGTTGAACTAATTTGCACTCCCACCAAAGATATATGACCATTCCCTTTTCTCCACAATCTTGCCAGCATCTGTTATTTTTTGACTTTGATAAGAGCCATTTTGACTGGTGTGGGAAGGTATCTTACAGTTTTCATTTGCATTTCTCTAATGATCAGTGATATTGAGCATTTTTTTCATAGGCTTGGTTGACTGCATTTGTGTCTTCTTTGGAAAATGTCTGTTCATGTCCCTTGCTCACTTTTTAATGGTTTTTTTTTCTTGTAAATTTATTTAACTCCCATGCAGATGTTGGATATTAGACCTTTGTCAGATGCGTAGTTTACAAATATTTCTCTCATTCTGTAGGTTTTCTGTTTATTCTGTTGATAGTAGCTTTAGATGTGCAGAAGCTTTTTAGTTTAATTAGGTCTCATCTGTCAATCTCTGTTTTTATTGCAATTGCTTTTAGCATCATCATCCTAATATTTTTGCTGGAGCTTTTGTCAAGAATGGTAGTTCCTAGGTTATCTTCCAGTGCTTTTATAATTTTAGTATTTACATTTAAGTTTTTAATCCATCTTAAGTTGGTTTTTCATATGGTGTAAGGAAGGGATCCAGTTTCAATCTTCTGCATATGGCTAGCCAGTTCTCCCAGCACCATTTATTGAATAGGGAATTCTTGCCTTGTTGCTTGTTTTTATCAGGTTTGTTGAAGATCAGGTAGTCTAGATTTCGAGGGAAACTACCTCAAAATAATAAGAACTATCTATGACAAATCCAGCGTCATACTAAATGGACAAAAGCTGGAAGCATTCCCCATGAACAAGGGTACAAGACAAGGATGACCTCCCACCTCATTCCTATTCAACATAGTATTGGAAGTTCTATACACAGCAATTAGGAAAGAGAAATAAATAAATGGCATCTAAGTAAGGTAAGAGGAAGTCAAAGTATCCCTGTTTGCAGACAACAGAATTCTATATCTAGGAAAACTCTGTAGTCTTGGTCCAAAAGCTTCTTCAGCTGATAAACAACTTCATCAAATTTGAGAATACAAAATCCACATACAAAAATCACTAGCATTACTATACACCAACAGTAGCCAAACCAAGAGCCAAATCTGGAATGTAATTCCATTCACAAATGCCACAAAAAGAATAAAATACCAAGAAATACAGCTAATCAGGGAGGTGAAAGTTCTCTACAATGAGAATTACAAAACACTGCTCAACGAAATCACAGGTGACACAAACAAATGGAAAAACATTCCATGCTCATGGATAGGAATAATCAATACTGTTGAAATGGCCATACTGCCCAAAGAAATTTATAGATTTAATGCTATTCCTATCAAATTACCAATAATGTTATTTACATAGCTAGAAAAATCTATTTTAAAATTCGTGTGGAACAAAAAAAGACCAAGAATAGTGAAGACAATCCTAAGCAAAAAGAATAAAGCTGGAGGCATCATGCTACCTGACTTTGAGAGGGCTACAGTAAGCAAAACAGGGTGGTTCTGGTACAAAAACACACATATAGACCAATGGAACGTAATAGAGAGGCCAGAAGTTAGGCCACACACCTACAACCGTCTGATCTATGATAAAGCTGTCAAAAACAAGCAATGGTGAAAGAACTCCCTATTGAATGAATGTGCTGGGATAACTGGCTCACCATGTGCAGAAGATTGAAACTGGACCCCTTCCTTACACCATACACAAAAATCAACTTAAGATAGATTAAAGACTTAAATGTAAATCCTAAAATTACAAAAACACTGGAATGTAACCTAGAAAATACCATTCTGAACAAAAGCTCTGGCAAAAATCTTAGGTGTTCATTATAATCTTTGATGATTATTTTTATTTCTGTGCAGTCAGAAATACCCCCTTTGTCATTTCTGATTTTGTTTATTTGGGTTTTTTTCTCTTTTCTTTTTTATTAGTCTAACTAGCAGTCTATTTTATTAATTAAAAAAAAAAAAACAGCTCCTGACTTCATTGATCTTTTGAATGGTTTTTCATGTCTCAGTCCCCTTCAGTTCAGCTCTGATTTTTATTATATCTTTTCTTCTGTTAGCTTTGGAGTTGGCTTGGTTTTACTTCTCCTGTTCTTTTAGTTGTGATATTGGACTGTTAATTTGCGTTCTAACATTTTGACATGGGTGTTTAGTACTAGACATTTCCCTCTTAACACCCCTTAGCTGTGTCCCACAGAATTTGGTATGTTGTATCTTTGTTCTCACTAGTTTCAAATAACTTCTTGATTTCTGCCTTAATTCCATTCTTTGCCCAGAAGTCATTCAGGGGAAGGTCATTTAATTTCGATGTAGATGTATGGTTTTGAGGGATTTTCTTAATATTGAATTCTATTTTTATTGTGCTGTGGTCCAAGAGTGTGGGTGGTATAATTTCATGTTTTAAAATTTCCTGAGGATTGTTTTATGTCTAAACGTGTGGTTGATTGTAGAATATGTGCCCTGTGCAGATGAGAAGAATGTATATTCTGTTGCTTTTGGGTGGAATAATCTGTAGATGTCTATCAGATCCATTTGATCCAGTGTTGAGATTAGGTCTTGAATATCTTTGTTAGTATTCTGCCTTGATGATTGTCTAATGCTGTCAGTGGGGTGTTGAAGTCTCCCACTATTATTTTGTGGGAGTCTAAGTCTATTTGAAGGTCTTTAAGAACTTGCTTTGTAAAATCTGGATGCCACTTTATTGAGTGAATATATGTTAATAATCATTAGGTCCTCTTGTTGAATTGAACTCTTTACCATTATATAATGTCTTTCTTTGTCTTTTTTATCTTTTTTGGTTTAAAGTCTATTTTGTGTGAAATTAGAATTGAAACCCTTGCTTTTTTCTATTTTCCATTTGATTGGTAGATTTTTATTCATCCATTTATTTTGGACCTCTTCATGTCATTGAACATGAGATGGGTCTCTTGAAGATGGAATACCATTGGGTCTTGGTTCTTTATCCAGTTTGGCATTCTGTGCCTTTTAGTTGGGCCATTTAGCCCATTTACATTCAAGATTAGTATTGATATGTGTGGATTTGATCCTGTCATTATATTGTTAGCCATTTATTATGCCAACTTTTTGTGTGGTTGCTTTATAGTGTATTGGTCTGTGTACTTCAGTGTGTTTTTATAGTGACTGGTAAGTCTTTCCTTTCCAGTTTTAGTGTTTCTTTTGGGAGCTCTTGTAAGGCAGGTCTGGGGGTAATGAAATCCCTCAGCATTTGCTTGTCTAAAAGGGATCTTATTTCTCCTTCACTTATGAAGCTTAGTTTGGCGAGACAGGAAATTCTTGGTTGCAATTTCTTTCCTTTGAGAATGTTGAATATACACCACCAATCTCTTCTGGCTTAGGGTTTCTGCTGAGAGGTTCACTGTTAGTCTGATGGTCTTCCTGTTGTAGATTACTTGTCCTTTCTCTTTAGCTGCTCTTTACAATTTTTCTTTCATTTTGACATTGTAGGATCTGATTATTATTATATGTCCTTGGCATAATTTGCTTGTGAAGTACTTTGTGGGAGGTTCTCTGCATTTCCTATTCTCCTCATATCTTTCAGGAATGCCAATGAGTCATAGATTCAGTCTCTTTACATAATCCCATATTTATCAGAGGTTTTTTTCATTCCCTTTCATTCTTTGTTAAATTTCTCTGTCTTATTTAAGAAAGTCTGTCTTCAAGTTCTGACATTTGCTCCTTAGCTTGGTCTTTTCTGCCATTAGTAGTTGTGATTGCATTATGAAATTCTTGAATAGTGTTTTTCAGCTCTAGCAGGTTGGTGACACTCTTTTCTATACTTGCTATTTTGTCTGTCAGCCCCTGAATGTTTCATTGTGATTTTTAGCTTCCTTAGATTGGATTTTAATATCTTTCTGAACCTCAATGATTTTTGCTCCTATTCATATTCTGAATTACATTTCTGTCATTTCAGCCATCCTAACCTGATTAACAACTCCTGCTGGAGAACTAGGGCAAACATTTGAAGGAAAGAAGACACTTTGGCTTTTTGTATTCTCAGAGTTCCTGCACTGGTTCTTTCTCATCTTTGTTGGCTGATGTCCCTTCAATCTTTGAAGCTGCTGTCCTCTGGATTTCCTTTTTCTTTTATCCAATTTGATAATCTTGGGGGTTTGATTGTGCTATAAGCTGTGTTCTCTCAACTGGTGTCATTTCTGGAAGATTTTGGGGGCCCAAGTCTCCACTCAGTACTCCTGACTACCTGCTCTAACTCTGGGGGACTGGTATTCAGCCCTAGCTTTGATCTCTGGCTCCTTGAATTTAGAAACCTGCTGCACTGGAGGGTCTAAGGTGCTCCTAGACCTCTGGTCACAACACTCCGATGTGTGGTGCCAGCCAAAGCACTTGCTGCACTGGTGGCAGGATCATTTTCATTTGCATGTGACAGCAAAGGCAGCAGTGGCAGCACAGCACAGTGCAGGTTCCATTGTTGCTGCAGGGTACTAGAGGGTGCCAGAGTGCTGGCCTCTGTGTGGGTGTTAGCAGCAGGGGTGATGGCAGTAACGCTTGGCAGTATGGGAACCTCTACCAGTGACAGTGCATACATTTGCACTGGTGGTGGTGTTAGCACGGGGGTGGGAGCTGGTGGGGCACAGGATTCTATGCACCCTTTGTGCATGTTCATGCCGGCAGCAGTGCCCACCCAGGGCTGGGGGAGAGTCCATTGTCTTCCATGCCTTAGTTTTATGCAGGCAGCTCCAGTGCAAGGATGGGGTGCTGGTGGGTGTGGGGCTGGTGGGCTGCATGACCATCAATGCTCCAACAACAATAGTGGTGAGGCAAGGGGTTGGGGTGTACTCACGTTGTCAGCAGTGGCAAGGTGGGATGCACATGCACACACACATTCATGGGAAAGGAAGGCTAGATCTTCCTGAGCACACACCAGCAAAGCAAAGTTGGGGGTGGCTGAGTGCCTGTAGGCAAGTCAGTGTTGGGGAGGCTACATTGAGGAAAAGGCACAGGAGAGCTGGTGCACGCAGGGACTACTCCGGTGAAGTACTCTGCCCATTAAGCACTGCCTTCCAGCATGGGAGCTATGATGTAGGCCCCTAGGATGTACCTGGGGGCTTCACTGCAAGACAACATGGCCAGGCTGAGGTCCCGAGGGAGACCAGTAGATTGAAGGGTGCTTGTATCAGATTGTCGCTGTCTGATGGGCAATACTGTCCTGAATAATTCAGGTCTGAGAGTTCCCCTAAGGATAAAGTCTCCTATGGGAGTAAACCAAGTCTAGAAGAATGGGCATCCCTGGCTGTGCTCCACCACAGACACTCCCACACCAAATTCTCTGGGTTGTGACCTGGCTGGAGTTCTGCCCTTACCACTTCCCTAAGTAGCTTTCCCTGCCAACTCAAGTGTCCGTAGTGGTTGAAGGGTCTCCTCCTTTTGGGATTCCAGAGGCCTGTGGTGAGAATGAATTGCTCCTTGTCTGTTCAACTCATGCCCTCTGTAAGAGTCCCTGGAAGCCAGGAACAAGTCTCAGTGCATGGTAACCCCATGTAGGGTTCCCAGCTTCTTCCCCCGTCAGCCTAGTCTCTGTTTCTTCCCTCCACCCAGTCTCAATGGCTTGCCTCTGAAGACATGCTAGCATTGTGTTAGAATGAACACATATCCTTCCTGTTGGTAAAGCAGGTAACTATTGAATAAATTAACAAAACATTTTTCATTTATCAATTTAGTTATTGTTGTAAGTTAGTACACATAATTTTTTTTTCTTTTTCTTTTTCTTTTCTTTTCTTTTTTTTTTTTTTTTTTTTTTGAGACAGTGTTTTGCTCTGTCACCTAGTCTGGAGTGCAGTGGCACAATATTGGCTCACTGTAACCTCCACCTCCTGGGTTCAAGCAATTCTCCTGTCTTAGCCTCCTGAGTGGCTGAGACTACAAGGTGCCAGCTACCACGCCTGGCTAATTTTTGTATTTTTACTAGAGACAGCGTTTCACTATTTTGGCCAGACTGATCCCAAACTCCTGATCTTGTGATCCGCCTGCCTTGGCCTCCCAAAGTGTAGGGATTACAGGCATGAGCCACTGTACCAATCAGTATTTATAATTTTAAAAAATAAATTTACAACATCAACTTTAACATTAACATTAAACAAACACAAGTTATATTTTTAGTAATGACTATGTTGTATGAAGGAAGAAAATTGGGTAGAGAGAAATGCTAAGATTTTGAACCGTTGTTGGAAGACATAAAATTAATCAATAGACATCTATTGGTGTGGATACCATGTGAAAAATTAACTCCATCATGAGTATGGTAAGTTATAACTCATTTATAAAAAGCATTTATGGCTTTCCTTCTGGTTTAAACTGTAATATTCCTGAGAGACTCATGAATGTCTGCACAAGTGAGTGTGTGTCTGTATGTGTGTGTATGTGCGTGTAAAGTTACTTGACTGAACAATAAAAAATATAGCTACAAATCAGCCTGCTGGAATAAGCCCAAAGGAAATAAATCTTGGAATTCCTGTTACCATGGATCCACTCTGACTCATAGGGCACAGTTGGAACTCTTCTGCAGAACACGCAGTGCCATAGTTTCCTTCCCTCTTCCTCACTCTCCCAAAGGTTTTCGGAGATATTTGTTCTAAAGATGGCAAACTTATTTTTGTGGAATATTTGGAGTCCACCTGGAAGATCTGGATCACATTTTTTGGGAATAATTACTCTCTACCTTTCCAGATGATAGATTTCAGATCAAGACCAATGCTTATGAATATGGAACGTAACACTTAGGTTAAAGAAAAACATACCTTTGCAGACAATTGCAGAGTCTGGGACCAGGTTAGAAGGTTAAAATCCACGAAGTGACCCAGTATAATAATTTTTGTAAGATTTTTACTCTTTGAGGGTGTTTACCTTAAACTATAATGGTAGGGTGGACTCCTCACATATTTTCCCCAGTGACACCTTACATTTATTACATATTGTTTATTCTCTTTCTCCTTCGAACTAAGTGTTACATGTAAAATTTGAATACTTGAATGAGCTTATATGCTCAAAGTAAGAAACATAGTCATAAAAGGACATGTAGCATGCTCTGTCTTTTCTTCTTCAACTTACTCTTGTGTAAGCAGTGACATTGAGCCTAATGGGACTTTAGTCTCTGTGTCAGTGCCATGATAAACAATAGAGTTACCAATGACCTCTTGTAGAGAGCAGAAGGTTTTGGAAAGACCTTTCCAGTAGACAGCACCCACATCCCTTTGAGACTTACTCTCTTTTTAAAATTATTAAGTTGAAGTGGAATATGGTAATCATTTAGGTTGCATGTAAGATGTAAAAAAATAACAAAACCAAATTCAGCTAGAATTATCTGTAGGAAAATTCTTAATCAGAGAATAGGACAATTACTCACTGTAAATGTACATATTTAAAATAAAAATACAATGCAAGTTATGGTCTAAATTATATAGTGGATTCTCATACAGTTTGTTCAGAATGATGAAAGCAAAAAAAAGACAGGATTGTCATTTACAAAATACAGATAGGAATGATTATTTCCTATCAACTGCCCACAAGTGTGTGAATCAATTAGAGATTGATTTCAGTTGGGAGGGGGAAGAGCCTGTAAAGTTTTTAGCTCCTTTGAGATGTTCTGGATGACCTTTAAGTCACTTTCTTACTTTTTATTGTATTGTCATTAACTTACCTTGGCAATTAGATACATTCTATAAATGCTTTGCTTAGAAAAATATCTGCTTTTGAAACGATAAATTTTAGATTGAATTGTGGAGACATAAAAAGTGTTTCTTTCTAAACACTGTAAATTATATTGGTATAACATGTTTCCCCCCCAGAATAACAAACTCACTAGAAAGAAATGTCTAAAATATGAACTATATTTTATAAAAAAGAATTAAATAAATAAAATTATGTTAAGTCCCAGGGATGTTTTGCACAATGTTTATGTCAAAATTGTTCAGCTTTCCAATTAAGGCAGCTGTGATGTATAATTTTTACTAAAACTGTACAAATGGGAAAATAAGCTATGCTGCATTTAACTAATATACAGAGCTTTTACTTTACATGTATTTTTAAAATGGTTAGAAACTAAAAGCATATTAACTTAGAATGTTTTGAGTACATAAAAAATGTTAATTCTAGAATATCTCCAACAGTAAACGAAAACAAGAAATTTAAAAGTCTTTTTTAAAATTTTGCGTTTAAATAATCATTTACTCTCAAATTTTATGTTCAGGAGCATAGCATATAACCTTAAGGCAATTAATATTTTGCCTTTGGGGACTGTATTAGTCTGTTCTCACACAGCTATAAAAACCTACCTGAGACTGGGTAGTTTATAAAGGAAAAAGTTTTAATTCACTCACAATTCCACAGGCTGTACAGGAGGCATGACTGGGAAAGCCGGAGGAAACTTATAATCATGGCAGAAGATCAAAGGCGAAGCAAGCGTGTCTTCACATGTAATAGGAGAGAGAGTGAAAGCGGAAGTGCTACACACTTTTAAACAACCAAATCTCATGAGAATTCACTCACTGTCATGGTAACAGCAAGGGGGAAATCTGCCTACCCCCTCTCCCTCTTGAACCAATCACCTCCCACCGGATCCCTCCCTCAACCCTGGGGATTACAATTAAATATGAGATTTGGGTGGGGATAGAGAGCCAAACCAAACCATATCAGGGACTTTTTATTATTCAAATTAGCAGTTAAAAAACAATTGATATACATACTAATTATTCACTTTGTGAAGACAGAAAATGTTTTTTATACTTCTTTCTAAAAAGGAATATTTAGATACCTTATATATGCATATCATTGCAGTTCAAAATATATCAGCTTATTGATGAGATCAGCTAATTCAATTTTACCTTGAAAAGAATAGGTGTGACATTTAGAGAGACTTTTTGACATTTGTTTTATATTAACTTCTAACAGTCAAAAAATAGTCTATTTCTGAAACTCAAGTTTGAACTGAAAAGGCAGATTTCATTTCAGCCTCTTATGATAGCATATTATAATCTGTGTATTGTATTTACAACAAAACAAAATACTGTTGAAAAACATTTATTTTTCTCTTCATCTCACTGTCAAGTCTTCAAATCTTGATTATAGTTTAAAGAGTTAAAGATTCTTTTTGTTTGTTCATTTGTTTTCAACTTACTCTTTAAATCTGAGGTGGTCTATGAGTAAATTTCAGTGTAAGGCTAACCTAGTAATATAACTTAAAAGGCCATTTCATAAAGAAAAACATCAAAAAACGTTTTGAGATTTACCTATTGTTAAAATACCTTCCTTGCAGGATTATTGTGATAACTAATTAAAATATCTTAAATAAGAAATATACAATGTATGTTTTGTGATAAATTTTGACACTCACACATACACACACTTGTGTTGAATATCTATACACGAAGAAACAGGTACAACTCAAGCTGAAGCAGTCTTTAGCAATTTATCTTTACCTTCTATTTTGAATTTTCTACCTGAAAAGGCAAAAACTAAGATTAAAGGTTATGTAACTTCAATTGCATCCAAAGGAAAAAAGAAGCTGAGAAGTTGCAACACATGATTAAGATTAGCAGATTTTATTCAGGTCAAGAATTCTGAATTAATTAGCAGTGGAAGTCCTTCTTATGTAAGGTGAATTGAAATACAATGCAAAGTATACAATTGATTTCTAAAAATTAGCAACAAAACCCAAAAGCCCCTTATTTTATACTTTTTTCCTACATAGATCCTTTGGAAAAATATTCCAGTATATTGAAGAAGAAAATGAGAACACGGGTATAAGTGTTAGATTCAATTAGCCCTATTATTGCCTGTTGCCAACTAACAATGATCCATTTGACTAATATTTCTATTATTCTGTAGTTGTTTTGATTTTTTTTCTCTAGTTTTAACTACAAAAGAGAGAAAATTAAACTGGTACTTTCATTCCACTTTTTGGTAAAATTTTATCTTAATGTAAATTTTATGATTAATATTTTTATTTATCAATGTAGCATACCTTTCTAATGAATTCATGATAAAAACATCATTAATATTTATAGATTAGTATATTACATAGTATACATTAATATATACATTTGAAAATAATATGTGAAAATATAATTAAAAGTTATATATTTCCATATTATATAAATATTTGTCTATCTATATATCATATATGTTATTTAAATATAACTATATTATGATCATATATTAATTATATACAACCTATTGTATTAAGCAAATTTGTTAAATAAATTATATATTTTACATCATTGATATTAATATATTAACTGACAAAACTTCAATATATTACTTTAGTGATAGGCAAATATTTCACATGAATGTTTTCTTTGGAAATGCATCTATTATGAGATTATACTATAAATATTAATAAATAATAAGTATTATAAATAAAATATTTATAATGCCATTTAAAAATTTATGCTTTTGCATTTCACAATTAATTTGTGCATCCATGATAAATTTTCACTTAATGGTGCAATAAGATCAATTTAATTAAAATTCTATTTCTATAGTTCAATTTTATAGTATAAGCAGCTAGAAAATATTGTTCAAATACATAAGTATATAGAAATAAAAGGAATTTCATTATGGCAATATCAAAAACTCTTTAAATTTCTTCCAAGATTTTAGCCAAAATCACATATTAGTTTATCAATGAATATCATTTTTTGTATTTTTAATTGAGATTCAATTTACAGGTTGTAAACTGTCACTGGTTTTGTGTTCAATTTTGTAAGTTTTCCAAAACATATACGGTCATGTAATCATGACCAGATCTAGGACAGCTCAATTGTCTCTGCCCTTCAATCTTTCTGTGGATGTTCGTTGGAAAAACTGCCGTTTAGTCACAGCCTCAGGCAAATAGCCATCTATTTTCTTAAAGGTTTTCTTTTTCCTCAATGTCATGGAAATGCATCATACTGTGTACAACTATGTTTAGTCTTTCTGCCATTTTGCATAATATATTTGTGGTTCAATTATGTTGCATGTATCAGTAGTGTGTGATTTTTAATGTTGAGTAATTCCATTTTATGATGTACCTTAATGACTTATCCATTAAGCGGTTGTAGGACATTTGGAGTGATTCCAGTTTTTGGTAATTGCTATTAAAGCTGCTGTAAACATTCTTATATAGGTTTTGAAATGGTCATAAATTTTCATATCACTTGGCTAATATTTACAAGGAGAACTGTTGCTACACATGTTAAGTGGATGTTTAATTGTATAATCAACTGTCAAATTGTTTCCCAAAATGATTGTATTATTTTGGATTTCCACTGTCAAGCTATAAGAATTCTAGTTGCTCTGCATCCATAACAGAATTTGACAAAATTATTGAAATTAATTGACTACATTTATGGATCAATTTCCAGACCTTTTATTTTGTTCTGTTGATATCTGTTTATTCTTTTGCCAATACAAACTATATCTAGTCTACTATAAAGTCAGATTAACTCTAGAAATTGTGCAGTGTAAGGCTGACAACTTAGTTCTTTCTCAAATTATTTTGGATATTCTACTTTCTTTCAAAGGTATTTGTTGATTTCTGTAAAAACAATTTCAGCCTTCATTTTATTGAGATTGCAATGTATTCATAATGCAGACTGGGGAGATTGATACAATTGTGGTTTCCAATATGTAAAATAGTACGTATCTCTATTGCTCTTTTGATTTCTTTCATCAATGTTTTGTCATTTCCAGCATACAGATCTTTTTACATATCTTGATAGACGTAACTATTTCATATATTTGGTGATATGTAAGTGGTAGTTAAAATTTTTAATTTTCAATTAATTTGTTAGTGTTTAAAAGTATCATTGATTTCTGCATATTGATTTTGCATGCTGTCATGTTGTGAAGCCCTTACATTTACTTATTAATTCAAATAGCTTTTCTTTTGTAAATCCTGGGAATTTTTTACATAAAAAATGTTAGCTGCGAAGAGACAATTTTAATTTTTCCCTTCCAGTACATATACCTTTTATCTATATTTTTTTGTCTATGCACTAGCTATGACCTCCAGTATGATATTGAATAGAAGTATTTACTTACTGGTGAGAGTATATATTCTTACCTTTTTCCGAACTTTGGGAAAAATCAGTCTTAGTGATGTTAACTGTAGTTTGTTTATTGCTTTTGATGCTGTTGACCAGATTGAAGATATTCCTCTCTATTCTTAGTTTGCTTTGACTTTTTATTATAAATGAATGTTGAGTCTTCTTAGAGGACGTTGCTGCATCTATTATATGTGTTTTCATCTTTTGTCTGTTAATGGTGAATTCTGTTGTTTGATTTTCAAATATTGAACCAGCTTTGCCTTTCTGGGATAAGCCAACATTGGTTACAATGTATTGTATTATCCTTTTTACATGTAACTGAATTTTGTATTTTATGTATTGCTATATTTTATTTAAAAATTTTGTATATATGTCCATGAGGGACATCAATCTGTAATTTTTTATTGGATTTTGTCTAAATTTTGAATGAAGGAAGGAATAGTCTTCTAAAATAATTTAGAAAAGATTTTATCCTTTTTCATTTTCTGGAAGAGTTTATATAGAATTCATACTTTTCCTTCTTTACATTTGTGATAGAATTCACCAGGAAGGGCATATAGCCTGGGGTTTCCTTAGTTTAAATATTTTTGAGCAAAGATTTAATATCATTATCATGTAGATATTTAAAATCATGTAGAATTATTCAGATTACTTCTTGAATGAGAATTGCTAGTTTTGAACTTCTAAGGAATTATATCATCTCCTTGAAATTTTCTAGTCAATAGGCATTAATTTATTTATATTTTCTTATTGTCTCTTTTTTTTTTTTTTTGAGATGGGGTCTCACTCTGTTGCCCAGGCTGGGATGTAGTGGTGCTATCATGGCTCACTGCAGCCTCGACCTCCCTTGGCTCAAGTGTTCCTCTCACTTCAGCTTCCTGAGCAGCTGGTTCTACAAGCATGCACCACCACCCCCGGCTAAATTCAGGGGGATATTTTTTGAGGATATGATATTTCACCATGTTGTTCAGGCTGTTCTTAAACTCCTGAGCTCAAGCAATCTACCCACCTTTGGCCTCCTAAAGTGTTGTTAGGATTACAGGCGTGAGCCACCACACCTGGCCTTATTATTCTTTTAATATTGGTAAGATGTGTGGTAATTTCTCTTCTTTTCTTCCTAGTATTTGTGGTTTTTATGTTTGATTTTTTGTGGTGACTCTGGTGAGAATTTTTTCAATTTCAGTGATATTTTCAAAGAACCAGTTTTTGCTTTCTTTGATTTTTCTTCTCCTTTTAGACTTTTTTTAAAATTTCACAGATAAATTATTCTTTGATATTTCTTTTCTTGCCCTTTTTAGGGTTTTAGTTGCTCTTCTAGATTGTTTAACAAACTTAGATCATCTATATGAGGACTGTCTTCTAAATAAGCATTCAGTGCTATCATTTCATTGTACCCCATCAATTTTAATATATTTTGCTTTCATTTTTATTCAATTAAAATATAATATGCCTCTCATATATTCTTTATTTAATTACACATATATATTGTTTAATTTGAATATATAAATATCTTTTAAATATCATTCTATTAATAATTTCTAGTTTAAGCATGTTATAGTTAGAGGTTTAACGGCAAAGAGATCCAGTCATTCTCAGGTTCTTTATATCCTCCCTTCTGAGTTAGTGACGGGTTGACCTATGCAACTAGGAATATTCATCTCTGAATCTAGACTTTACATTATTACAAGCAGACAAGGCCATATAGTACAAGGAACTCATACAATGCACCCCATCTTCCTTTCAACTTATGCCAGAAGCCTTTCCTCAATGTTCTTCTTAGCAATTCTTTAATGACCTATAATGCAGGTCTGATCTTTCAGAGGAAACATCAGAGAATGATAACTGATCAACATTGCTCTGAGTAGCAAGCATGTAGAAAAAGCAATAAGAAAAAAAAAAAATGTCAACTATTAAGTGGCTTTTTAAGTGGAGAATACCACAATCTGAGATTTTCTGTGTGGGTTTAGGTTTTCGTATGATTAACCTCAGTGCATTACTAGCTTCAAATCCTCTGGCTTTACCTGGTCAGGGGCTCGGTGCTCAAGAGTTCTACATAAAGATCCCATTTCACCCTTAGCTTTAAGTTGTTCCTATGAGCCTGATTTTTCAGAAAGACTTGCTCTTCTTCTCTTGTCTAACTCAGTGGTAGGCTGCTGTGGTATGTTTCCTAGGTCTTGCTAGCTTTTTTGAAATAGGGTGGGGATAGCAGAGTGTTTTTTGTTGTTTCACTCAGCCTAAATTTAATCAGGCCTTGTATCTACCTATATTCAGGGCCTATGTCTCTGAATCTTGACAATGGGACTTTCTAATTGATCCTGCTCCTATACAGTGATTGGGTACCTCCAATGATTTGGCCCCAAAAGTGTTTCCTGTCTCTTTCCTAGGAATAGAAGTGTTTCATTATATTTCCCCTCCTCTTTGTTCCAACAGATTTTCTCCACCTGCCATTAGGGTGACAGAGTTTGCTTCCTGGTAGTTTAAGTCTTCTGTAGTGAAGACTATGGGTGGAGCTTGTTTGTTCTTTCTCCCAGGGCCTGATGCTTTCCTCTCCCAGGTCTGCAGCAAGAGGGAATTTCTGTCCCTCGGTCAGCCAATGTTTCTTGCGAGCCAATCGTGAGGTTTTTGGAGAACAGTCTTCGAGTGAGTATAAATTCCATTTTGTCTGTGGCTCAGTTTTCTATACTCTCGTCCTAGCCCGAAGCCAGCATTTAGTAATTTTGTTAACAATTTAACTGTATTGTTCTTACCACATTTTACGTGCACTTGGGATTCTTTTCTCCAATGCACTGCCTTAGATGTGTAAGTGCTTGTATACAATCTCTCCTTGACAGGATTTGTATTTCAGTTTCAGGATACATTATTTACTGTGACTTTAACTCTTTAATGAGTTACAGAAAACTTATGATTTTGTTGAAAACTCAGCTCTGTGTGTGTGTGCGTGTGTGTGTGTGTGTGGTTGGAGAAATCCTCTTGCCACCTCTCAAATATTACTTTTAATAATCTATCAACTGACAATTATTCAAGTCTTCCTCTACAAACTTTTGAAAACAATGTCGGCCATCTGAATTGGTGAAAATTATTTGTTAAATAAGATATTGAATGTGCATATTATTACTTTTAATATATAACAAATATTTTGAAATATTCTTTTTGTGAACCATTTTATGATTTGTGGAAAGTGACAAATTCTACCTTTAGTTTCCAAATATGGCAAACAACTATTATAAAAGGGAAAGAGAATAGGGGAATGAGTAAGTAATAGGGATTTTTTATTTTTGTTTTTGTTTTGTTTTGTTTTGTTTTGACAAGGTCTTACTCTGTTCCCCAGGTTGGAGTGCTATGGTGCAATCTTCAACCTCCCTGGACTCAAGTGATCCTCCCACTTCATCTTCCCAAAATAGTGAGACTACAGGCATGCTCCACAATACCCAGATAATTTTTCTTTTTTGGAAGAGATGGGATTTCACCATGTTGCCCAGGCTGGTCTTAAACTCCTGGGCTCAGGTCATCTGCCTGCCTCTGCCTCCCAAAGTGCTGAAATTACAGGCATGAGCCACTGCGCCTGGCCAAGTATAGGTGTTTTAAGAAATATCAGTCTTAGGGAATGTTACATTTGAAAGTTGCACACAAGGAAATTGAAATATTTAAAATTAAATATTGCAACATGCAAGACACATTTTTTAAGAAATCTTTCTGTACTTCTAGAGATTAAATAACCTATTTTGAAGACTCATAAGTTAATTAATACCAAGGTTAAGCTGAACGCATGGCACATCAACAATTTTTAATAAATATTTACTATTTTTATTATTAATAAAAACCAATACAATGGCAGATTAGAATGTCAAGGGTGGAGAATTTTAAAACAGTCACTGAAATAACAGAATTATGCAGCATAACATATTGATGATATGGATTGATTCAGTTATGCAGCTTAACACAACTACAGCATTAATTGTTTGAAATACTATTTTTTTAATGTCTTTCCTAAACATGTATAATAGGCTTGTGAGAGATAAATCATACTTGATATTACCTGTAGGCATTTAAGCCAAAGAGATTTAATGTTTTCCATTGAAGTAATGTTTATATGCTATGAGTGTCAGGCAAGTAGAATAATTAAATAATGCTTCCTTATGAAAATCAAGGACTCTAAATTATACATGTTCTAAAAACTGTTTTATTTACTCATAAGTAGTGGAAACATAGATACCTTCAAAGTGTTAAAATATTATAAAGTTATTTTTTATTCATGAATGTTTTCAAACAATTGCTTAACTGAATTCTTGAGATAAAACTCACAAATGATGAAAAAGTCGACCTTGAAGTAGATGGCATTACGAACGACCATGAAACAATTTTCTACGTTTATAGGATTCTTATAATTGAATCAAATCTGTGGAGTTCTCAGTCCCAGAGCATGTTCATGATTAAGTAAACTGCAAAATCTACACCCAAATTAAATGATAACATATGAATGATAGAATTTTAAAATACTATCTATCTAAATATTCATGTATCTTTCAAAGACAATGCTATTAGTGTGGCATAATACATTTATGATCTAGATAATTTCTGGAACAGTTGATTAGGGATGCCCCAGTGGCATTTAAAAGGCTGCTTGTCTCTCCCAAACATTTAATTACAATGACCCAGTGGCAGTTCCATAAATACCTACCAGAACCCCAACTGTATGATGTTCTAAACTATCGATTGGTATACATCCTCCTTCTCATATTATAATCAAAGTTTATGGCAACCCAGTTCGTCTTCCTTGGTGATTTCTCTTCTTCACCATTGCAGTATACTTATCCAAAGTGCATTAACTTCTATTAATTTTTACCACCTAGATTAATTTCAAATGTATTTGTTATTTTTTATTAAACCAGCTCTGAATTAAATTAGACCTGTAACCATCTTAATTGGAATACTGAAACAAACATGTTAGCTCCATGGTCTTCCTACACCAGAATTCAGACAGCCCAACAAAGGTGATTACATTATTGTGCATTTAAGTTGGGTGACAGGAATGTTATTGTATTAGTTAGTTCTCACACTGCTATAAAAATACTACCCTGAGACTTAGTAACTTATAAATAAAAGAGTTTTCATTGACTCACAGTTTTGCCTGGCTGGGGAGGCCTCAGGAAATTTACAATCATAGCAGAAGGGAGAGGGGAAGCAAAGCACATCTCACATGGTGGCAGATGAGGGTGATAGAGAGCACATGAAGAAGTGCTGCACTTTAAAACCATCAGCTCTCATGAGAACTCACTATCACAAGAACAGCATGGGGAAAACCACCCCCATGATCCAATTACTTCCCACTGGGTCCCTCCCTCAACCCATGATTGCAATTTGAGATGAGATTTGGGTGGGGACACAGGTTCTTGGGCTCTCAATGCAATAGAAATCGATTCAAGACCGAAAGAGTTTTCTCAAAGCTTTACTGGAGCTTATGTCCAGACATAAGGAAGGCAGTACATGAGACAATTCTCTGACTGGCCACCCAAAGAGAACAGAGTAATTTTAAAGAGGCTAAAGCAGGCAGGTAATAACGTTTAAGCATGTAGTGGCAGGGAACTTCTGGCAAATGTACAGTCTGGTACCATACTTCTTCATGCATAGCATATCCCATTAGTATGTTATGTCTGCACCCCGGGGCAGGGGGGTTAGTATTATAATGAACAACAGGGAAATACTAGTCATTCTTCTGGTCTTGTGTGCATATGGCAGATAGAGTTATCCCCCTTGGGTAAAATTTGTGGTAGGGCTCTGCCTTTTAACTCCCTTGAGTAAGATTTATGGTAGAAGCTGCTAATTTTAGTCTCTTCAAGGTCCTACAATCAATGGGTAAGGAGTCTTAAGATTTATGATGCAGGGTCTGGATGGTCTGGTTGGTGTCCCTGCCGCTTATGCTCCATCTGACCACCAGCTTGCACTAGAAGTCTTCAGTAAGGCAAAGGGTTGGGGAATGAGTCCCATCCCTCATCTGTCTCATTTCCCCCTGAGAGATTTTATGCCTTTTATTCTTAAGGAAAAGAATCAGAGGTTTCATTTTCTGGAGTTGCTTCTTGGTGAGCCAAACTATCGACCTTGACTAACTTTGAAAGTTCTGCAAATGTCTTACTGACTGATCTATTAATTTATAGTGACTAGACTCCCCTTGGGATGGTATGAGTTGAAATTCTTTGGCCTTCATCAGTTACATGTGGAACTGTTGAAGCTTGGAAGATATAAACTTTGCCAAAAGGTAAAAAGACAGGGGCCAAAAAAAGTAATAATAAAATGATTATCATTGGTCTCAGAAAAGGCAGGAACCACTAATGCTTGGTAGATTTTTTAATAGAGTCCCAGATGGTTTTAGCAGAGGGGTTATTAAAATTATATAGCTGTATTAGTCCATTTTCATGCTGCAGGTAAAGACATACCCAAGAATGGGTAATTTAGGAACAAAAAGAGGTTTAATGGACTCACAGTTCCACATGGCTGGGGAGACCTCACAACCTCCAGAAAGGCATGTCTCAGGAGGACATGGTGCCAGACAGGACAGAATGAGAACCAAGTGAAAGGGGTTTCTCCTTATAAAACCATCAGATCTCATAAAACGTATTCACTACCAAGAGAACAGTAGGGAGAAAACTGACCCCATGATTCAATTACTTCCCACAACACGTGGGAATTATGGGAGCTGAAATTCATGATGAGATTTGGATGGGGACACAGCCAAATCATATTATTCCACCCCTGGCCCCTCCCAAATCTCATGTCCTCACATTTCAAAACCAATCATGCCTTCCCAACAGTCCTCCAAAGTCTTAACTCATTTCAGCATTAACTCAGAAGTCCACAGTCCAAAGTCTCATCTGAGACAAGACAAGTTCCTTCTACCTATGAACTCGTAAAATAAAAAACAAGTTAGTTACTTCCTAGACACAATGGAGGTACAAGTATTTGGTAAATACAGCCATCTCGAATGGGAGTAATTTGCCAAAACAAAGGGGCTACAGGCCCCATGCAAATCCAAAATCCAGCAGACAGTCAAATCTTAAAGCTCCAAAAGAATCTCCTTTGACTCTATGTCTCACATCCAGGTCGTGCTGATGCAACAGGTGAGTTCCTATGGTCTTAGGCAGCTCCGCCTCTGTAGCTTGCAGGGTACAGACCCCATGTTAGCTGTTTTTTTGCACTGGCATTGAGTGTCTGTGCCTTTTCCAGGTGCACAGTGCAAGCTGTAGGTGGATCTACCATTCTGGGGTCTGAAGCATGGTGGCCCTCTTCTGACAGTTCCACTAGGCAGTGCCCCAGTTGGGACTCTGTGTGAGGCTCCAACCTCACATTTCCCTTCAGCACTGAGCTGTCAGAGGTTCTCCATGAGGGCCCTGTCGCTGCATCAAACGTCTTCCTGGACATCCAGGTATTTCCACACATCCTCTGGAATCTAGGTGGAGGATCTCAAACCTCAGTTCTTGACTTCTATGCACTCGCAGGCTCAACACCATGTGGAAGCTTTCAAGGCTTGGGGCTTGCACCCTCTGGAGCCACAGACCATGGTTAGAGTGACTGGGATGCAGGGCGCCAAATCCCTAGGCTGCACACAGCAGCGAGGCCCTGGCCCTGGCCCACAAAACCATTTTTTTCTCCTTGGTCTCCTAGCCTGTGATGGGAAGAGCTGCCACAAAGGTCTCTGACATGCCTTGGGGACATTTGTTCCCATTGTCTTGGTGATTAACTTTTGGCTCCTCTTTACTTTGCACATTTCTGTTACAAGCTTCAGTTTCTCCCCAGAAAATCGGTTTTTCTTTTCAATGGCATCATCGGGCTGCAAATTTTCCAAACCTTTATGCTGTTTGCCTTTTAAAACTGAATGCTTTTAACAACACCAAAGACACCTCTTGAATGTTTTGCTGCTTAGAAATTTAGAAATTTAGAAATGTCTTCTGCCAGATAACCAGATAAATCATCTCCCAAGTCGAAGTTCTACAAATTTCTAGAGCAGGAGCAAAATACCACCAGTCACTTTGCTAAAACATAACAAGAGTCAACTTTATTCTAGTTCCCCACAAGTTCCTCATCTCCATCTGAGACCACCTTGGACTTGTTTTCATTGTCCATACTGTTATCAGTATTTTGATCAAGGCATTCAACAAGTCTCTAGGAAATTCCAAACTTTCCCTCATTTTTCTGTCTTCTTATGAGCCCTCCAAACTGCTCCAACCTCTGCCTTTTACCCAGTTCCAAAGCCACTTTCACATTTTCAGGTATCTTAACAGCAGTGCTCTACTCTATTGGTACCAATTTACTGTATTAGTTCATTTTCATGCTGCTGATAAAGGTATACACAAGACTGGGTAATTTATAAACAAAAAGAGGTTTAATGGACTCACAGTTCCACGTGGCTGGGGAGGCCTCACGATCATGGTGGAAGGTAAAGGTATGTCTTCCATGGTGCCAGACCAGAGAGAATGAGAACCAAGTGAAAGGGGTTTCCCCTTATAAAACCTTCAGATCTCCTGAGACTTATTCACGACTAAGAGAACAGCAGCAAAGAAGCTGTCCCCATGATTCAGTTGTCTCCCACTGGGTCCCTCCCACAACATGTGGGAATTATGGAAGCTACAATTCAAGATGAGATTTGGGTGGAGGCACAGCCAAACCATAACAATAGCCATGTAGCCTGTTGGAGGATGCGTCCTGTCCTTTGTTCTATTTCCCCAGTAACATCAATGTAGAGATAATAGGATGTATTTATATTAGCATATAATGCTCTTTGTTTAGTCAGTAAGTAATCCAAGGTTAATTGATGGTCTAAGATCATTGAAGCCAGGGAAATCTACCGACTTTTGTATGAGTTTAAAATTCTGTCCCATTGCAGCTGCCACTGTGGACATAATGACTGTAACATTTTGTGTGACAGTATTGTTGTAAACTATTTCCCTGGCTAGTCCTATCAAGGAATCAATTAAGGTTACTATTTTGTCAATTAGAATACCTATTGCTTGCTTTGACTTTCTTTTTGGCCGATAAATGCTATCAGGGTTATTGGAGAATACTTTGATTTTTTTTGGTGGGGTGGTGCGTTATATATCACAACCCAATCACTGCCAGTATTGTTGGGATCAAGGCATTAAACTGCTATCTTTTTCCCTTCTAACAGTCAAGAGAAGGAAGGGGATTATAGCCTTGCTGAGCAGCATGGTCTATTTCCCTATACCCAACAAGGAGAAAGGAGATTTTTGTTCAGGGGAGTGGGCTAAGCAAAGTCACAAAATATCAGCCAGACAATCAATATCATGGGGAAAATCATCAGACTTAGAGATGCCTACCACATTTATCTGTAAACTGGCCTTCTTGAACAGATACTTGAGGTCCTCTGTGGGTTCATCTGTATTATAAGAAATAAGCTTCAGCCTTTAGTGCTATTTTGGCCTGCAGAAAACCTTGAAAATGTAAGTTAGGAGACTGGTAGCGCAGAAATAATTTGAGATGTAGTCTAAATTATAAAAAAAAAAAATTAAAAGCTCAAAAACAATGGAAAAGACTGAAATCTAATAACAGTTGTATTATAGTGTTTTTTTTTCTCTTTCTCTCTCCAGTTTCCAACTTTTAGACAAAACTAAAGACAAACAATGATAGGACCAATTTGTTTGCAAAATAAGTTTTAATATTATTTTACTTGCTTTGCTTAGTTGCATAAAGTGTACCAAGAAAAATTATTTGACATATAGATTTATAGTCTTTGTGTTTTGTTTTTTTTTTCTACTTCGCTTTGCTGAAACTGTTTCATAAGGAGTCTCAGATTAGACGTTTTCAAGCCTTGAGCCAAGCCATAGATTTATCTGTGCCTGCAAGTACCTGCATGAATTCGGTGAATGCCTGTCCTGTTGAGGTCCCAATATAACTTGGGGTTCTAGACCTGTCAGAAAGTGCCATTCTTTACTTACCACAGGTGAGAAATTCTGTACAAGGACTATATACACAAGGTGTGAGGCCAGTTTCTCCAAAGGGTTTTTATCAGCAATGTAAGTCAACTTCTATTTATAAAGCATGTCATTGCAGTTAAAGCTTTGGTTTAAGAAAAAAAAAAATTCTCTAAATGTGTCTTGTTAGAAAAGAAAAGAGATTCTTATTTCACTTATGCAAAAAACTGTATTGACATAAGAATACACAAAAATAGTTTTTATATTCTGGAGAAATTCAGTAGAGATAAAGAAGTATGTTCAAAATTTTGCTTCTAGGAGTATATTTTTCTCTATTGTTGAAAGCTGTAAAAACTCCAAAAAAAGTTTTGACTCTGAAAAACAAAACAAAACAAAACAAAACAAAAAAGCAATGGCAATTAGAGAAAACAAAGTCATAAGAAGATTTTTTAAAATCTTCTATTAGTTTGGTTTATGCAGGTAACTCTTGTTTTACTCCATATTTAAGAACATCTTAGTGCTCCAAGAGAGACTTTGAAGTTTTTTCGCTCTGTCCTAATGGCCCAATCTCTAGTTATTAGAAATCTGCATTCAAGAGCAACTGTGAGAGACCTACAGCTGATTCTAAAACCACGTTTTGAGAAGGGTCAGAAAGTAAAACAACAATTGCAGATGACAAAAATCTCAGAACAACCATGGTTAATGACACAACTGAAAATAAAATTTGGTTATGTTATGGTGTACAGCAATTTAACATAAACATAATTATTACTGAAAATACTATAATTGAGACATACCCAAAATAACAGAGTCCTGTGGAATTCTGGAACATATATTAATAATGCATTTATTCAAACATTCCTCCAACAAAGCCAAACACTGTTTTACATTTGACAATGCTTCTTGTATAATTTTAATATGTCATATAAACCAAATATCTCTTTTTTGACTTGATTTTAGAAATTTTGTCAAATATCAAAGGTTTAAAACACTCAATATCACAAAATAAGATCTCAGGTTATGTATTTAGCCAAAGTGCTAACTCAAAAATTTCAAAAAAGTGAAATCCTTTAGTTATTTATACAAGGTTGACTCAGCTTTCCAAATAACAAGACCTAATAAAGACAGAACAAAAAAACCTGAAAAATCGCCTTCAAATTTTGGCTAGCTTTCTTCCACACTTAACATTCCTTATAAGATTATTCTTTTATAAATATTTTATAACCTGATAGAACTTTAGTTCTGTAGTATTCTTCTTTGAATTTAGGATGATCCTTATAAGTCTCTAAATTCAAGAAAATTATTTTTCCTATAACAAAAGCTGTATTTCCATACCTTCTTATGACTTTTTATTAAAAACACGTTTTACTTTACAAACTTTACATGTAAAACTGTTTTTCCAGTAGTCTCACTTAGAAATGTTACAATGTTAACTCTTAAATTTTTACTTTTAGTGAAAAGCTTGGTTAGTAAAAATTTTAACCGTATATCGGATTGCAGAGCCCAGAACAAGGACAGAGCTGCAGACAGTATCAGAGTCTTCCCAGCCTAGCCAGGGTACATGGCTAACTTCACATGTCTCCAGTCCTTACCTAGATTCCAATGGCTGTAAAACTAACAAGGGAAACAATGATCAAATATGTCATAGAATCAGTTTATGACCTTAAAGCATCTTGTGAACAAAGTCTCTGACCTGCTTAATTTAGACCAAGATTAAATACTGAAGATGTTTTTAATCTTTTTCTCAAAGATCTTTAAAACTGTCTGTATTTATCAACAACAGTTGAAGTCATATGAAACAAAAGAGCAATGGATTTAAGCTGTGAGAACTCACTCATTTACTTATAAGCCAATTTGGTATTCTGCTAGACAAAACATGTATCGTAATACATGTACGTAAACACATCTAAACATGTAGACACACTCATAAACAAAGATTCAACGGCTTGTACCTTGGAATTCTAGCCATCTTATAAAATATGGCAATATGAACTCACCATTGTATAATAGATAGTTGGATTCAAATTATTTTTCTAACAAAATTGTAACCTGTTCATATGGCTAAACTTTGCCTGTCCTGATAGATAATCTAAGGAAAGCTGTGTACCACAATTTGGAGAAAGTAGTCTGTATGGTAGTTTGGTTTTAAAATTCTCTTTTACCCCTTTTTTCTTTAGTTTTAAACAAGTTTTAAATGTTTACATTTCAGTTAAACCATAAATATTGAGTCTTATTTCAGCACCAGCAGCTTAACAACAGCAGATTCAAAGCAGGCAGAAAAGAAATAGGGGGAGATAGAGAATGTTAGAAGACTTAACTCTGTAGCTGTAGATTATTAGGATTCTGAACTTTTTTTTAATTGTGCAGAAAACCAATAATTACTGTCACACTCAGGTGTGCCTGGTGCCTTCCTGAAGGCCAGGAATGTGGCAAAGAGAAGCAAAGTATTAATGAGGAGTTTTACACAAAGATACAAAATCAAAATCTGGGTATATAAGGAGAGGGAAAAAAAGGGGGAGAGAGAGAAAGATGTATTTCTTGGGACTCAAACCCAAACCAACTAATGTGAAGGATGAAGTGAAAACCATCTCACTGGCAGCCGGATTGATTATACCCAGATCAACTGTTTCAATCTGTCCTTTATAAATACATAGTCAAGTGTCCCAGACTGGTAAACCTGAGCTGACTGTTTCAACTTGTCTCATATGGATGTCCATTTCAACTTGTCTCATATGGATGTCCATTTCAACTTGTCTCATATGGATGTCCATTTCAACTTGTCTCATATGGATGTCCGTCTCATATGGATGATCCAACTTTCCATGTTAAGAAGTGAGGAAGAGAGGAGGGGCACTCTGAGTGGCAGAAAAGATAGGAAAGGGAAAACAGAGTAAAGAGAGAGAGGAAGGGAAGGGCAAAGGGCATTGTTTAGTGGAGGTGGCAAGGATCTCTGGAGGTTGAAGAAAGACTCACCAGTGTGGTGACACTGAATCAAAGGTTCAGGCGGCAGCTCACTAACTGTGTAGTGATCTTGTCCAGCAGTCCTTTTAGTCCGCAAATCTCTCCCACCATGAGAGAAAGAGCGCTCCATGTCCCATGATCTCATATGAGCCCCAATTAATATACTATCAAACACAGATTCTTGTGCTGTCAATGCAATAGAAATTGACATAAGGCCAAAGGAGTTTTTCCAGCAATTCTTTATTTGACCTTATGCCCAGGGATAAGAGAGAGAAAATTCTCTGCTGCCTCTCTGAAGAGTCAGGAGAGTAATTTTCAATGAGCTAAAGAGGGAAGGAAGTGACATGTAAGCATTTAGAAGTGGAGAACTTCTGGTGTCTGTGCAGTCTGATAACATGCTTCTTCTGTATTGTATGTCTCATTAGCATGTTAAATCTCCACCCCGGCTGTGATTTTTGATGTTATAATGAGGCAAAGGGCAAAGACTGATCATTATTTTGATCTTCTGAGCCTGTGGGTAATAGGGTTATCTTCAGCAGGTAAAATTTACAATGGGTCTCCACTTTTCAATTCCCTTTAGTAAGATTTATGGCAGAAGCTGCTAATTTTAGCCTCCTTATGGTGTCACAATTAGTGAATTAGGTACCTTGAGTAAGGTTTACGGTGCAAGGTCTCGATGGTCTGGTGGGGTCCCTGCTGGCCATGCCCCCTCCTCCCCACCAAATTAGCCTGCAGTAGAGGTCCTTGGTGGGGTGTAGGGAGGGGCTGAGTCCCGTCTTTATTCTGTCTCTGAAAGAGAAAGAAAATCCCACTATAAGAGTCGTCTTTTAAGCCATTCTGACTTACACAGGCAAATTTAATTCCTACATTTTCTATTTTCTGTTACATAATATTTGGTATTCATTTCTATTTTAACAGTTTGTAGTTTTATATTTAGACTTTGAAGTCTTGAAAAATCAATTTTCTTGTTTTCATTTTCGTTTCAGAACAAAGTAGCTAATACAAAGTAAACATTCCATGATTTTAGTTGAATTAATGAAATAATGAAATCATGTAATTTTAGACTTAGAAAGAACCAAACATGTTTGATATTAATGTGAGTCTCATATTCTTTTTTTGAGATAGAGTCTCTCTGTCATCCAGACTGGAGTGCAGCGGCATGATCTCAGCTCACTGCAACATCCACCTCCCAGGTTCAAGTGATTCTCCTGCCTCAACCTCCCAAGTAGCTGGAATTACAGGTGCCCACCACCACACCCGGCTAATTTTTATTATTTCTAGTACAGACAGGGTTTCACCATGTTTACCAGGCTGGTCTGGAACTCCTGACCTCAAGACCTCCCAAAGTGCTGGGATTACAGGTGTGAGCCACCACACCCGGCCTCATATTCTTTGAGTTCAATCTTACTATTGTTAGGGGTGGCAAATATCTGAGCCTCACAGCACCACATATGTTACCAGTGGCAGGTATCTGAGTTACCAGTGACCAGTTGTATGGGTCTGCAGCAAACTCAATTGTTACCTCCTCAGAAGAAAGAATTCGACTGAGAGGCATAAGACAGAAAAATAGACCAAGGCAAGTTTCAGAGCTGGAGTGAAAGTTTATTTAAAAAGTTTTTATAACAGGAAAAAAAAACAGGCAAGTACACTTGGAAGAAACCCAAGTGGGCACGTGAAGGTCAAGTGTGATGTTTAACCTTGATCCTAGGGCTCTACAGGCTGATCCCTTTCCCATGATTCTTCCCTTAGGATGGACCCCCCACATGGGCAGTGCCTTCCTTAACCTTGGGACGTGAGCATGTGCAGTGTGTTTAGGAAGTTTTACAAGTGTCCATCTGAGGCTTTCTTCCCTTTTTCACTGGTGTGTCCCCAGAAGGTCATACTCCACTATTTTGTCTCTTAATGTGTATGCCCAAGACGTTACTTCTCCTTGTCACCTGCATTCAATTAACGCTTTTGTGCAACAAGTGAGGACCATCAGAAAATGGCCTTTCCCTGGTGCCAGCTGCCAATTTATCACTTTTAGAGAGGCAATGCAATAATTGGCAAACCGTCACCCTACATTTCCAGCTGGTGAGCTGCCCTGCTCATGCCTAACTACCTATAACAATATAACACTTAATTTTTCATAACTACGTGGTATTGGTGTAATGTGTAATGATAGACAACCAGATTTTTAAAGACAATTGGAAAAAATTAAACATACAGAACTGAGTTTTGATAAAATACCCAGGACAAAGGCTAGTCTTTTCAACAAGGTGTTGCAAGAACAATAGCTACCAATATGGAAAAAAAATTAAATGTTGACCTTTACTTCACTATAAACACATCACTATTAACATAAAGGCAAAAATTTAAAAACTTCTAGAAAATATCACATTTCTACAAGAAGCAGGACACATCATGACCCATTTACAAGGAATTGAGGGTAAGTGAGCAAAGGGAAATACGCAGACTGCTGGGGGTGACAGAAATGTCTGTGTGGAACTATATGAAATATAAAATATATTTGTTCTTTGTCCTAGGTTTCTGTCACAGAACTCCTAAAACCCCCTAGTGATAGGAATGTCTTTTGTTATTCACAAGTCCCTTTATAATATCCGAGCTTATGCTAATGAGATGACCTGGGGCACGGCCTCTAGATAGCCTCAGGTCGTGGCCATTCACCAGAAAGAAAAAATTATTAGACAATTGGAGGGTTGGAACTTTTAACTCCACCTGCCATCATACAGGAAAGGGTAAGGGTGAAAATTAAGCTATTTGAAAACCTTTGAACAACAAGATTTGATGAATTCTCAGGTTGCTAAACAATGTAGGTTGCTGGAGGGGTGGTGCCAACAAGAAGGACATGGAAGCTCTGGGATTGTCCCCCCCTTGCCCACCATACTTTGCCATATTCATCTCTTTATCTGGTTCTTCGTCTATATCCTTCATACAGTCCCTTAAGTTAATCCAGTAAATGTATGTGGAGTGTTCCCCTGAATTTTGGGAACAGCTTTAGCAAAGTATTGAATCCTGGGAGGGAATTCGTGGGAGTTCAAATTTATAGTTGGACTGTCAGAAGCACAGGTCACAACCTGGCACTTGAAATTGGCATCTGAAATTGGTGGGGGAAGCTATGGGACTGAGCTTTTAACCTGTGGGATCTGATAACATCTTCATGTAGACAGTATCAGAAATGAATTGAATTATAGGACACTCAATTGTTGTCTGTTAGAGAATTATTTGGTTTGTGAGAAAAGTCCCCACACATCTGATCATAGTATTGTTCTTTGGTAAGCATGAGAGTAGAGAAGAAAAAGCAACAACGCTTTCTTCCCTTTACAGCCTGTCCTTTCAATACTGGTGGTTTCATGGAGTCATACATTTATGAAAACTTACTCAAGTATACACGTAAAATGGATGCATACATTTGTAAGACGAACATTTTATAATGAGATAACCCCCCCACAACTACACACACTTAAATACACACATCTGAATAATAAAAAATTTAAAAAGTAGGGTCATACAACTGATAATATCAACTGTAGGGTAAGATTCATAGTAAATAGACCTCTCATACTTTACTGTTTAAAGTCTGAAATTTAAAAAAAAAGGTTTGGCAGGTTATTAAAAATTAAATATGTATTTACTATCTGGACTCAGCAATTCAAAAATTTAATCTTCTTGTAAGTATATAGCTAATATACACTCACAGATATACAAACACACACATCACACCCTATCTTCATTATCTGTGAATTTTCTATTTGCAAATTTACCTACTCGCTAACATGTATTTGTAACCCTAAAATCAATACTTGTAGTACTTTTATGGCCATTCATGGACATGTACAGAGCAGTGAAATTTTGAGCAGCTTAACATGCATTTTTCCAGTTGAGGATGAATAAGGCAGTGATTTGCCTTCTGATTTCAGCTCTCATACTGTTAACAAGTGTATGTTTCAGGGTTCATTTAGTGCCACATTTTTTTATATTGTTAGTCTTTTTGTTGATGATTTCACTTTTTAAAATGGTTCTCAAATGTAGTGCTGAATTACTGTCTAGTGTTTCTAAATGCAAGAATGCACTGATGTGCCTGACGGAGAAAATTCATGTATGTATTAGGTTAGCTTCATTCAGGCTTAACTTATTGCACTGTTCGTTGTGAGTCCAATGTTACTGAATCAACAATACATATTAAATAAGGTGTCCCTAAACAATAACATACATAAAACAAGATAATATACTGATTATTAATGAAAATGTGACCAAAGCCTTATGGGGACCTAACTATGTATTTCTCCAAGAGTAATGTTTAGTATTCGCTAATTCAGGGCTCATGGTGACTTTATAGAACATAACTACCATAAATAAAAAGACTGTATATATATATATATGACCATAGATATAAAAATATCTCTCTTTCTGTATATATGTATATCTTTCACAGAAATATTTGAACACAGATATTTATGGCACCTTTATTCATAATAGTTACTGTAAACAATCTGCATTTCACTAAAGATGTGAATGAAAGACAAAGTGTATTATACCTATACAATGCAACACACTATTGATGCACACAACAACTGGCTGAAACTCTAAAAGATTATGCTTCATGAAAAAAATATTCATAAAAGAATATATTCTGTTTTACTCACTTATAAATACCATAGAATACACAAACCTAACCATATTGATAGAAAGCAAATTAATAACAGCCTGAGTGAAGCGTGGGAGAGGATTGATAGGACTGATTGGCAGAGGTCACTGGGGACTTTATGGGATGGTGGAAATATTCTATATCATGACTATTGTAGTGATTTCAAAAAGTAAACTTTCGTCAAAATTAATTTACCTCTGTAGTCCAAATGAGTATGTTTATTGTATATAAATTATAACTCAATAGTTGATTTAAAATTTTTAAGTATATTATGAAAACACATGGGAAGAAATATGATGATAAGAGGAGAAATCTCTAATAATATAAATGAAAGTAAATGTGAAATTAAAGAAGAGCAGCAAGTGTAAAGACACAGAGGATGAAATTTTATAAAAATCCATTCTACATGTTTCTGAATAAATACAACTCCAGTAACAGAGGAGACTTTCTGGGGGGAGTTGGATCACGAATGATACTCAAAGATTTTTCAGCATATTGAATTGGAAGTTTTAGGGAGCATACAGCACATGCACATGTATGCACGCACAGGCATACAGACACACACACACACACACAGACACACACACACATACACACACACCCCTTTGTATACCCTAGTACTTAACAGAGGGCTTAATGTGTCGTCCGTACTTTGTGTCTATTGACAAAAACTTTCTTGAACAAACTTCAGCCACTGCCAGCAAGAATTTGTGAAAAGGGTTTCATTCTATAATAAACAGAAAAACTTCTATTCAGCTGAGTGTCTTAAAGCATTTTCTGCACAGGTTTGGAGTCCACTTCTTTTGCTATAGTCCTGATATTCTTGAGCTGCTTTAAGGATTAAAAGTCACAGACATTATAGACCAAATTGATGGTTCAAGTTCCCTTGGAAACATTTTAGCCTTTGATCTATTAGCATACAGTTTCCACATGAAAGTAATTGCAAAGGCCTTTGTTAAGTACAGTTCATAAATCAGTAATCTGTCAGTTATTTCCTAATTCTACTATTAGGTTTAGCACTCTCTCCCCCAAATTAACTGTGGCTACCTTTAAGTCCTTTGATACAAGAAACTTGATTTCCATAGAAACACTTTAGGTCTGATCTTTAATGCTTTGTCTGGCCAAAATGTCTTAATGAGAGGTGTTTGAGAAAGGTTTGAAGCCTTATCTCCTGCAAAGGCTATTTTTCAGAGCCACATTAAATTGCTCTACCTTTATCTCTTTTGAAGGGCTTTGCTAAAACCTGTATTCGACGTGCAACCAAATCAATATTCACAGTTTTCCCAACCAGTTCAACTATTGTTACATGTCTGTTGAGTCTGTTGACATGAAGTCAACTATCACAGGTTACAGTTTGAAAATGTTTTGTAATAGCATATTCAAGGTTAGCAAAGGTTAGAGTTCGGTGCCGAAAGCAGAAACTATTCTTGATATTAGTGACAGAAAGTGACTTAATACAAAGGTTAGGTGCTTGCAAAATGTTGGAACTTCTAGAGGTCACACAATAAGAAGGGGAAGGTGAAGAGTGAGTGAGTTTATGTAGACAGTGTCCCATTTTATATGTTCACAGTTATGCCCATTTACCTTCCCTCAAATTGTCCTCTCTTTCTATATATTGGTCAAAAAACATAACTAGTTTAAAAAATTTATATTCTGATATAAATTTATATGATACTGTTTGATCTCCTATTAACATATACCTAACAAATATTACTCTTTCATTTTTAAAGAGAAACATACTATATATGTAATGCTAATATTTAACTCATTGGAGAATTTTATTTTAGTACTGAACACATTTGTAAGATTGAAGTAGAAAAACAATCAAGTCTAAATAATGTAACAATGCGTTTTGCCTTTATATCAATCTCCTAATTCTCTTTTTGTTATTTCTGAAAAATGAATTGGAAATATTGTTGCAAATAATGTTTTCCAGTTAATGTAACAAGTAGTAATATTTATATATTTGAGTCATTTTCATATTAATAGACTCTAATATGAAGGTACATAATTGTGAATGAGAATAGATTAATTATGCCTGCTTATTTTAGTGTTTTATTCATGGAGAATATTTAGATTTGACACCTTAAACTTATTCATATTTTAATACATGGTCTCACAAACTAGAACCCACAGACCAAATCCAACAACCCACTTCAGTTTTATAAGTCATGTTTAATTGGAATACAATCATCCTGCTTTCATGCTACAATGGCAAAGCTGAGTAGGTGCGACACAAACAATCTGACCCACAAAACCTAGAAATATTTACTAGCTGGCCTTTTATAGAAAAAGGGTGCCAATCATTGCTTTAAAATCTTGCTCTGGAACATAAACCAAAAACTGTCTAAATGAGTCTTTGAGGAAATGGGTAGAGTTTTGTTGTTTATTTGCATTGCGGAATAATTATAAAAAGAGGTTATTTCTTCTTGGTAACGCCCTAAAATTCATTTTCAATGGGGATTTTCAGGGAAGGCAGAAATACATTAAAACTAGTTAAGTTGGGTTTGTTTCACAATAGTTTATTATAGCCCAACACTGTCCCCGAATACAATGCAAGTGAACTTAAAGACGACAATAAATCCTGTGCCCCAATACCTATATTACAGTGGGCAAATAAATTTCTACAGAATGACAGACACACACGCACACCTTCACATACATCCTCCTGCACATGTTTTCTCTATCAATCATGAACCACAAGCAAGTGCTTCTTACTCAGTTATTCATTACACCCCACTAAAGCACAGCATCCCAAAATAAATGAGACAGCTGAATCAAACTTGATACAAAACCAGTGATCAACACCGATGAAGCATTTAATGTTCAAGACAGAAAAAAAAATGGTAATAGTATATAATTTCTTTGTGAGACTCAGAGCTCCCCATATGAGTTTAACTCCAATCTTTTGAGTTTAGTGTAACTGTGCGTATCTAAAATGTTGTGAATTTAAGTGGTTTCAAGTTCTGTAATGAAAAGTTTGAACATCCTTCTCAGAGAAGACATTTCCTGGCAGAGCTTCAAAAAAAGAATATGTGATCGCTGGGAGATTAGAAATTCTGATTGCATTAAGTCTCCATCATTCTGTGGGATAGGCTTGTTGTCAGTGGTGTGTCAAAAAGAGTGACAGTTCTGTATCGACATCTTTCGTGAACGCCTAAGATGGACAAGGCTCTACAGTTTTAACACAGTAATATGCTATTTATTTTTGGCATCAGATTAAATAGCAATGTTGAAACTATTGT
>NW_012109763.1:916969-921715 GCF_000951045.1 Mandrillus leucophaeus | reverse complement strand
GGTTCAAGCCATTCTTGAGCCTTAGCCTCCTGAGTAGCTGGGATTATAGGCACATACCACCATGCCCAGTTCACTTTGTGTGTGTGTGTGTGTGTGTGTGTGTGTGTGTGTGTATGTGTGTATTTTTAATATAGACAGGCTATTACCATGTTGGCCAGGCTGGTCTTGAGCTCCTGACCTCAAATGATCTGCCCGCCTCAGCCTGCCAAAGTGCTGGGATGACAAGCGTGAGACGCCACGCCCAGCCTTACTTTATTCTTCTAACCGTGATATACATTTGACTAATAAGAGTTACAATTACGAAAAAGATAAAGGGACAGTAAAGATAAAGAGGTTGTATTTGTTTAGTTTTTGATAAAGAATTGACAGACATTGAAGAAGGACACTACACAACAGAATCATCTCATGCAGGGATAAAAGCAAGTATTGCCATTAATAATGAAAGATCAGCCGAGTTCGTCCAAAAGAGAAGTATTTTGATAAATCATTAAGTTATGAGTGAGGGAAACACAAATTCACACTTTAGTTATACTTGTATAATAAACATACCTCGTGAAGGTGAAATACCAAAAAAGAAAGGGATATTCTTCAATTATTAAAAAAGTGAATTATGAACTTGAGTTGCTGGTTCAAATATTTCCCATGTTTTAATGATTCAATATATATATATATTACTAAAGTATTTTTGAGGAATATTGTGCTGATCCACATTCCAATCATCACTGATAGTAATCATTTCCAAAACACGGCATAGGTGCCCTCATTTAATCTTTTCTTGTTTTAAATACTAATTTATTAAAATTATCTTTCATTATCTCTATCCATTGCAATTTATTCCTTTTAAAACCACTGATTCAATATCATTTTTCTATTGGGATATTGACATTTGACCACTGATTTACAGTAAACTTGTATTTGTTAATTTTTAAATGTATATTTGTTTTTATTCATATTTGGTTACATTATAAAGTAATGCCAATATAATTTTTAAAACAAATTCAGTGGTACAGAATAAAATAGAAAGTATTAATACCTCCATTTATCTGTATTAGTTAGTATTGATTTTGGCCTACTATGCCAGAAATAACCTCTAATAACAATGATTCCCAAGAGAGACAATTTGATTTCTCTGCCATATAAAAAGCACTGACGTAGATAGGAAAGCATGGTGGTTTTACATTTGTAAGTGGTGTGGGCTAAATCGAGCTATGTACTCTCCCATTTAAGGAATGTGAACCATGCCTTCTTCTTTTTTTTTCTTTAACTTTTATTTTAAGTTCAGGGATATATGTTACAAGATAATGGCTTTCAATTCCAACCATGTTCCTGCAAAGGATATGATGTCATTCCTTTTTAAGGCTACATAGTATTCCCTGGTTTATGTCTACCATATTTTTTTATCCGGTCTATCATTGATGGCCATTTATGTTGATTCTATGTCTTTGCTATTCTGAATAGTGCTGAAATGAACATACATGTGCATGTATCTTTATAACAGAATGATTTATATTACTTTAGATATATACTCAGTAATGGGATTGCCGGGTTAAATGGTATTTCTGCCTCTAAGTCTTTAAGGAATTGCCACACTGTCTTCCACAATGGTTGAACAAATTTACACTCCTACCAACAATGTAAAAGCATTTTCCTTTTTCTTCACAACTTTGCCAGCATCTGTTGTTTTTTCACTTTTTAATAATAGCCATTCTGACTGGTGTGAGATAGTATCTCATTATGGTTTTGATTCACATTTCTCTAATAATCAGGGATGTTGAGCTTTTTTTCATATGTTTGTTGGTCACATGTATGTCTTCTTTTGAGAAGGGTCTGTTCCTGTCCTTTGCCCACTTTTTAATGGGGTTGTTTGTTTTTTTCTTGTAAATTTGTTTAAGTTCCTTGTAGACTCTGATATTAGACCTTTTTCAGATGGATGGATTGCAAAAATTTTCTCATCCTTCTTTTTTTTTATGATGTCTTTTGGGGGATTTAGCGATCATGTCTGAACTTCTGGGACCATTTAGGAAGCTGGTAAGTATAGTTAGCCCCTTCTCTGTTAGAACACTGTCCAGAAGTTTCAGAGATACTTTTGTGTACATCTCACTGAGGATACCTAGCTGTAAAAGAGGTAAGAACATTTTTTTTCTATTTTGGGTAATTGGTGGACATATGCCCAGAAAAGTGTCAGGAGAATTTTCTAAGGAGAAAGGAGTGAAGGCTTGTTGGAATATGAATGTATCAATTTCTCCCACAGGATCTAACAGTGTAGATTATTCCACATAATTGTGAAATATGGATGGGATGTGTTTGGGTGTATAGCATGAATTAGGACACAAAATTATTCTATATCTTCACTTTTGCCCTAGAAATGTCATGGTCAATCTTTTTAATTTTTTAAATCATGTAATCACTGTAAGAAAGATGTTAGTAAACACTTTGGACTGGTTGATTTAATGCCCATCGACAGTCCCTTTCTACTTAAGCACTTTTCCGCTAGGATTGACTTTTGGGGGAAAAAAAAAAAAGAAAAAAAACAGAAGTCCCCTGGGCGGTTTAGTTTTTGTTTTCCTGATACAGCAGATTGACTTGGTTCTCATGGCGCTTTCAGATTTCGCTTACTTCTTCTTTCTTTTTCTGTCTGGCTGGAACTCGACCATTGTACCATCAGGCACAGTCTCCATCCTGCAGTCATGAAGTTATGAGCATAAGAAAGACCAATACACTGATGATGATAATTTAGCAGTTTAAGCCAGTCTGGGAGCTTTCTTTGAATTTCTTATTTTTGAGAAATAGAATCCTTGATCTTTAAACCACTGTAAATTAATTTGTCTGTTACTTTTAATGAAGCACATTACAAATATATGCTACTGACACCCTTAAAAATATGGAGATATATAAATAACTATAATTTAAGGACCATATCTTGTTAAATTAAAATTATCTGCATACTTTTTAAATAGCCCAAAATAAATAGGCTAAGAAAAAATAAAGGAGCATATAGAAGCAAGATTACATCAAAAGGTGTATAGAAAAACAAGAACACACATCATAAAGGTTATAAACTTTTAGAATATTTTGAAACAAGTACAAAGTATTTAAAATAGTTCTAAAAAAACTGAAAGCCAGTTACTAGAATTATAAATAGCATTTTTTTTTCTCAAAAGTAAAAACATAGAGAGATGTAAAAATAAGTACCAAATAAATATATTCACACCCACCCAAACAAAACAAACTAGGATGACTCTATTAATCTCAAGTAAATTAGAATGAAAAGCCTATTTGAGATAGAAGCTTCAGCTAATGTTGATAAAAGTTCAATTTAATGGTTTCATGCCGTTCACAAATCTAACTAACATAGCATAAAGTTTCCAAGAAAAACAGACGTAAATACTAGAAGTAGGCCAAAATCTTAGTATCAAATACAGAAACCAAAGCAATACTCTAACAATGGAAAGATCTAAATAACAGTAAGTGCTGATAAAGATACATTAAATTGAATATTAAATTATTATTTTTTAATAAACATATCAAGCATTTTGCCATTAAATAAGGGATACATTTTATTTTTAAATGTTCATAGAAAATTTACAAAAATTATACACACCAGACTACAAAAGTAAAATTGCCTTCAAAGCTGATGAACACAGATTTTAGTATTAGTATTTCAAACTGAAATTCACTTGGGATTTTAAAACATTCTTTCTTGCTTAAATGATTAAATATAAGTACAATAGTAGCTTATATTGAAATCAGGATAGGACAAGACTATGTGACAAAATGTCAGATGGAGATGTGTTTGTTCTAATAAAAAATTCGAATTTCAATGACTTATTTAAACAAAGGAATATTAAAAATGATTTGAGTGCAAAATCCTAAAACAAGATAAAAATATCCAAGATATGAATGAAAAGAAATAAACATAAATTATTTAATTAGGCACTACTAAAACAGTACAATTGATAAATAAATAAGGGCTAGTTTTTAACGTGTGAAAAACAGCACACAAATGTGGATTAGGCTGCTCTTGCTTCATTGCTATGAAGCAGTAACGGAGACTGGGTAATTCGTAAGAAAAGAGATTTAATTGCCTCATGGTTCTGCAGGCTGTACAGGAAGCATCGTGGCATCTGCTTCTGAGAAGGACTCTGGAAGCTTCCAATTATGGCTGAAAGCCAAGTGGCAGCTTGCATGTCTTATGGTGAAAGCAGAAGCAAGAGAGCGAGAGCGGAGGAGCTACACACATTCATTTTTTTATTTTTATTTTTTTCTTTTTTTTAATAATTATACTTTGAGTTCTAGGGTACATGTGCACAACGTGCAGGGTTGTTACATATGTATACATGTGCCATGTTGGTGTGCTGCACCCACTAACTCGTCATTTACATTAGGTATATCTCCCAATGCTATCCCTCCCCCCTCCCCCATCCCACAACAGGCCCCAGTGTGTGATGTTCCCTTCTTGTGTCCAAGTATTCACATTGTTCAATTCCCACCTATAAGTGAGAACATGCGATGTTTGGTTTTCTGTCTTTGCGATAGTTTACTGAGAATGATGGTTTCCAGCTGCATCCATGTCCCTACAAAGGACACTAACTCATCCTTGTTTACAGCTGCATAGTATTCCATGGTGTATATGTGCCACATTTTCTTAATCTAGTCTATCATTGATGGACATTTGGGTTGGTTCCAAGTCTTTGCTATTGTGAGTAGTGCCACAATAAACATACATGTGCATGTGTCTTTATAGCA
>NW_012109763.1:885269-916644 GCF_000951045.1 Mandrillus leucophaeus | reverse complement strand
GGTAGATTGCAAAAATTTTCTCCCATTCTGTAGGTTGCCTGTTCACTCTGACGGTAGTTTCTTTTGCTGTGCAGAAGCTCTTTAGTTTAATTAGATACCATTTCTCGATTTCGGCTTTTGTTGCCATTGCTTTTGGTGTTTTAGACATGAAGTCCTTGCCCATGCTCCACTTTTAAACAATCAGATCTCACAAGAACTCACTCACTATCCTGAGAACAGTACCAAGAGGGATGATGCTAAATCATTCATGAGAAATCCACTGCTGTGATCCAATCACTTCTCACCAGACCGCACCTCCAACATCGGGGATTACATTTCAATATGAGATTTGGACAGGACAGCATAAAACCAAATTATATCAAAATGCTAGTAAGTTGAATAAAGAAAAAACTGAAGGAACAAAAATATTTAATTTTGACATGAATATTGTTATGACATAGAAACTTAAAGAAAATAAAAATTTATTACACTTAAGGAGAAAATGAAACACATTATATTTAAGGAAAGTAAGTTAACAAAATCAAAAATTAAATAATTAAATAGTGAGAAAAGAACATACAATTTGAAAATAAATTAGACTTAATAATGAGAAAAAACATGCAATTTGAAAATAAATTACACTTAATAATTAGAAAAGAACATGTATTTTGAAAATAAATTACTGTATCTCCACAAAAGATGCTAGCTAAGATAGTGTATTAGTCAGAGTTCTCCAGAGAAACAGAACCAATAGGATACACACACAAACTCACCCACACACACACTCACCCACACACACAAGCACACACATGCACACACACACAGTTGACCCTTGAGGAACATGGGTTTGAAATGTACAGTTCCACCTTATATGTGGATTGAAAATTCAAGATTCTTGGGATGCAAAAAAAAAATTTGTATATACGGAGGGCTGATATGCTGTGTAAGCCCATTCTGCAGGACTGACTTTAGGGCTTGAGTATGTATAAATTTTGGTATGCACAGCATCCTGAAACCAATTCCCTCTCTGTATACTGTGAGATGACATATGTACACATATGTACCATATTTATGTATATGTATATATGCACATATATATGTAATATCTTTATTAGATTTATTATAAGAATTTGGACTCAAGTAATTATTATGCAGTCTAGCAAATCCAAAGTCTGCAGAATAGGCTAGAATGCTGGAGACCCAGGAGAGGTAATGTTCCAGTTTCAGTCCAAAGGATGTCTGCTGAAAAATTAGAAAGAGCTTTTTTATTGAAAGATAATTAAAAGGTTGGTTTTTTGAAAAGCTCAACAAAATTGGCAAACCTTTAGCCAGACTAACTAAAAAAGAGAGAGAGAGAAAATACAAGTAAATGAAATCATAAATGAAAAAGGAGACATTATAACTGTTACCGCAAAAATTGAAAAGATCCTTAGAGCCTACTATGAACAACTATATACCGATAAATTAGAGAAACTAGAAGAAATGAATGAATTTCTAGACACATACAACCTACCAAGATTGAACTAAGAAGAAATCCAAAAGTGAACAGACCAATAAAAAGTAACTAGTTTGAAGCCATAATAAAAGGTCTCCCAGTAAAGAAAAGCCCAGGACCTGATGGTTTTATTGCTGAATGTTACCGGACATTAAAGAAGAAGAAATACCAGTTATATACAAACTATTCTAAAACAGAGGAAGATGAAACAGTACAAAACTCATTCTAAGAGGCCAGTGTTACCCTGATACCAAAACCAGACAAAGACATATGAAAAGAAAAGAAAAAAAAAAAAAAAACAGCAGCAACAACAACAACAACAACAAACTCTAGGCCAATATCTCTGGTGAATATTGACAACAAATCCTCAAGAAAATACTAGCAAACCAAATTCAACAATACATTAGTAAGATCATTCATCATGACCAAGTGGAATTTATCCCTAGAATGCAAGGATGGTTGAACACATATAAATCAATAATGTGATACAACATACCAGCAGAAGGAAGGATAAAAACCATATGATCATCTCAATTGATGCTGAAAAAGCAAGTTGATAAAATTCAACATCTCTTCATGATAAAAACCCTAAAACAAACTGGGGATAGAACAAACATGCCTCAACATAATAAAAACCATGTTATACAACAGACCCACATTTAGTAACAGACTAAACGGGGAAGAACTGAAAGTCTTTCCTCTAAGATTTGGAATATGACTAGGATGCCCACTGTCACCACTGTTATTCAAGGTAGTACTCAAAGTCTTGGCTAGAGCAACAGACAAGAGAGAGATATAAAGGCATCTATTCTGGAAAGGAGGAAGCCAAATTATTCTTGTTTGCAGATGACATGATCTTATATTTGGAAAAACCTAAAGAATCAACAAGAAAACTATCAGGAATTATCAACAAATGTATTAAAATTGCAAGATGCAAAATCAACATGCAAAAACCAGTAGTTTTTCTGTATGCCAACAGTGTACAATTTGAAAATAATAAAATAAAATACTCCCATTTTAAATAGCCACACAAAAATTAACCACCTAGCATTTAACCAAGAAAGTGAATGATCTCTATAAGGACAAATGTAAAACACTGATGAAAGAAACTGAAGAAGACACTAAAAAATTTTTTAAAATTATGTTCATGGATTGGAAGAATCAATACTGTAATGTTCTTACTACCCAAAGCAATCTACAGTTTCAGTTCAATCTCTATCAAAATACCAATGACATTGGTCAAAATAGAAAAAGAAAACAATTCTAAAAGTTATATGGAACCATAAAAGACACAGAATAGCCAAAGCCATCCAAAGCAAAAATAACAAAACTGAAGGAATCACATCACCTGACTTCAAGTTATGCTACAAGCGTATAGTAACTAAAACGGTGTGCTACTGGCATAAAACAGACACATAAACCAATGGAACAGAGTGGAGAACCTAGAAACAAATCCATACACCTACAGTGAATTCATTTTTGACAAAGGTGGCAAGAACATATACTAGGGTAAACAATCTCTTCAATAAATGGTGCTGAGAAAACTAGATATCCACATGCAGAATAAAACGAACCCCCTATCTCTCACTGTATACAAAAGTCAAATCAAAATGGATTAAAGACTTAAATCTTAAGTCCTCACACTACGAAACTACTAAAAGTAAACATTGGGAAAAATCTCCAGTACATTGGACTGGGCAAAAAATTTCTTGAGAAATACCCCACAAGTCCAGGCAATCAAAGCAAACATGCACAAATGAGATCGCAGCAAGTTAAAATGCTTTTGCACCGCCAAGTGTACAATCAACAAAGGGATAATACAACCCACAAAATGGGAGAAAATATTTGCAAACTACCATCTGACAAGTGATTAATAACCAGAATATATAAGGAACTCAAACAACTCTATAGGAAAAAAAATCTAATAAACTGATCAAAAACTGGGCAAAAGATTTAAATAGACATTTCTCAAAAAAAGACATGCAAATGGAAGACAGGCATATGAGAAGATGCTCTACATCATTGATCATCAGATAAATGCACATCAAAACTACCATGAGATATGATCTCTCTGCAGTTAAAATGGCTTATATCCAAATTACAGGGAATAAAAAATGCTGACCAGGAGATGGAGAAAAATGAATTGTACACTCTTGGTGGGAATGTAAATTAGTACAACCACTGTGGAGAACAGTTTGAACGTTCCTCAAAAAACTAAAAATAGAGCTACCGTATGATCCAGTAATCCCACTGTTGGGTATATACCCCAGAGAAAGGAAATCAGTATATCAAAGAGATGATATCTGCCCTCCTATGTTTGTTGCAGTACTCTTTACAATAGCTAAGATGTAGAAACAACCTCAGTGTCCATCAGCTGGACACTGGATGACTGGACAGGCTACATCATACATATACACAATGGAATACTATTAAGCCATAAAAAGAATGAGATTCACTTAATTGCAACAATATGGATGGAACTGGAGATCATTATGTTAAGTGAAATAAGCCAGACACAGAAAGACAAACATATTACGTTATCATTTATTTGTGGGATCTGAAAATCAAAACAACTGAACTCATCAACATGGAGAGTAAAAGATGGTTACCAGAGGCTGGGAAGGGCAAGGGGCATCTAGGGAAAGGGGGGATGGTTAGTGGACACAACAAAATAGAAAGAATGAATGAGACCTACTATTTGATAGCACAACAAGGGGACTATAGTCAATAATAACTTAATTGTACATTTTATAATAACTTACAGAGTATAACTAAATTGTTTGTAACCCAAAGGATAAATGCTTGAGGGGATGAACACCCCATCTCCATGATGTGCTTATTTCACATTGCATACATGTATCAAAACATCTCTGGTGTTTTATAAGTATATACACCAACTATGTACTCACAAAAATTAAATAAAATTAATAACATTAATAATAAAGGAAACCATGCCTTAAAAAAAATGATAAAATCTCTGAGAATGTAATGTGCCAGTGTTTTGACTAACATGACCGAAATTTGATTTCGATATTTACTATAAATAATATACATGAAGATAATTGAATGCATTTGATTATAACCACATTTTCTTTGCAAGTAATATTGTGAAAATGAATTATTTTATATTTCATGAATTTATAAATAGCAGACAGAAAAAAATGAAGATATATTGCTTTTCATGTTTGTAAAGAACCCAGAATGACTTGGAAAGTGCAGCATCCAGTGAAATTCACCCCAAACAACGTGGACTATAGTTTTTGGCTTTAAAATGACATCCCCCCTCTTACAAGAATAACTTTTAAGTCCGATATCTTCCTTGGATGTTTTCCTTACATTATAATTTGGATTTCTTTATTTTTAAAAATCTAAAATGGTTTTTCAACCGATCCACACCCAATCCAACTATTTCATAATTAGAAGAGGTAGGATAGACAAAGTGAAATACTTCTAAACTGAAATATCAGACATATTTAACCCTATCCTTATCTCCTCCTAGATGCCCCCAAAGAGATTGTTAATAAAATTGTTTATATATGTAAATGTTATGATATATAAAGGATGCCTATCTTTGTGATAAAATGAATTTATTGAGAATATAGATCCACAAACTTATGATAATGCCACATATTTAAGATCAGTTAAATGATAGCAAAGCAAGTATTAGTAATATTCAGGTGATTGCAGTAATGGCTGAAGGAATTAGAAGACATCCACATATAATAAAATATTAAAGTGGTAGAGCTAAACAGTTACAGAGGTGATACAGCACTAAATAACAAATATTGGCATTGCTTGACACTTACTAAAACATAGATTATATTGATATTGAAAATGCTGAGCCTTCATACCATTTTGCAACTATTTGCATAAAAAATTGTTTTCATTTTTTTATTTCTAAAGAGATAGATACATATGATAGTGCAGACATCAAGAGGGTAATCACACTAGACAAAAATACTATCTAGAATCTTCATATTAGAAGTCTATATGCATAACACTAGCTACCCATCAGTTATCCATGGAAACAAGCAATTTATAAGGTTTCAGTGCAGAAAATAAATAGTTCAAGAACTAATTGACATAATTTTACTTGCTTAGAGTAAAATGTTAATCAAAGACTGTTGTGAAATATGCTGTTTAAAAGGCAAACACTGGATGAATGACAGCAAACTATTTAAAATAACTAGATATAGATAGTATCACTTTGGCTAGATCATTTTTAAAGCCAATACGAATTTAAATTTATAGAATTTTCCAGCTTTATCATACAAAATCAAGAACATCTATTTATGAAATGATTAATTTTAGGAAGTACACATTTGAAACCTCCTACTTAGGGCAACAGATAGCAAGAAAGATCTCATTTTATAATCTACTTATATAAATGTATGCTTTGAAATAAAGAACAGACTTATTTTTATTATCTTGAAAATCACAGCAATATAAGATTAGAGGGACACCTTAAGTATACATTGAATGATAAAATTTTACAGGAAGAAAAGTATTAGGGCATAATATTATACCATTTTGAACAAGAATAAGATACACTTAATTTGCATAAATATTAGCATAGTATTATTTAAATATAGTAGTCACCCCTTATCTATGCTTTTTCTTTCTGTGGTTTCAGTTACCTGCCTTCAACTTTGTTCCTAAAATATTGCAGTATTTTGAGAGAGAGAGAAAGAAACTACATTAACGTAACTTTTATTACACTATATTTTATAATTGTTTTATTTATTATTAGTTATTATTAATCCCTTAGTGTGCCTAGTTTTAAATTAAACAGTATATGTTGGATTTGGTATTAGCCATTGTATCAGGCACCCTCTGAGGATCTTAGGAAAAATCTCCCACAGTTAAGATGAAAGTGCTCTATATTCTTGTATAATACTGATCTTTATAAATTTTGATACCTTTTCATAATTTCTATTTTAGTTTAAAGTTCATTTGGAAATTATACATAGACAGCAAATGTTAGTATCTGGGATTGAATTTTTGAAAATTAAATTAATATATTTATGGCTTTGTCATCACTCACTTTTAGTTTTTCAATAAGACCCACATCTAATGCAAAGCCTGGTGGCTCAAGTAAGAGAGAGGCTTCATAGTTTATAAAGAAGGCATTTTTTTTTTCAGTCGATGATGCCTTCATCACAGACTTTACTCCATAAGCCTTTTCTTCACACAAGTTAGGGACTGATGAGGTGAGTTGGGGACAAGAGATATGGATCAATTTATGGAAGAATTGTTGTCAGACAAATGAACTCAGATCCTGGCAGGCAATGGAGAAGTCTGAATGTCCCACTCCCTGTTCGGATACTGAAGGAAAAACAGTGCCAAAGGTGACTCTGTGTGAGGTGCATGCATTGTCAAAGGGAGCACTGCTGAGAGAAAGAGAAGGACTGAGTCTGCACTTCAAAGTGTCCTCATTCTCACGTAATGTAGAAAGAATTCAGGAGTTTCTAGAGACTCTATGAGGGATGTAAGTGGACAACTAGTGCTATGGTTTGAATGTTTTTGTCCACTTCAAAATTCATCATTGGAAGCAATCACCAATGCAACAGTGTTGGGAGGTTGGGCCTAATGGAAAGGGTTTCGGTCATGAGGGTTCCACCTTTATGAATGGATTAAAACTGATGTATGCCCAGTGTTCCATTCTTGGAACATTAAGCATGTGGGAGTTATTTATATCCTACTTCTCAAGGTCCTCACCAAGGTCTGATTGTGAAAATCAAAAAAATTGCAACCTCGGGCATAAATGGGTTTAATGCCACTATTAAAAGGGCTTATGGGAGTGGTTCTTTCTTTCTGTTCTTCTGCCGTGTAGGGAATTTTGTTCCTATTTTGTTCTTCTGCCCTCTGCATGTGAGGATGTGAAAGAAGGCCCTCATCAGATGCCCAGTACTTTGATCTTGAACTTCCTAGCCTCCAGAACTGTTAGGAAACAAATTTATGCTGTTTATGAATTACCCAGCCTCAGGTATTCAGTTGTAGCTACTCAAAACAGACTATGACATCTAGGAAGCCTGCTGTGGGGACTTCTGTGGCAAGTGGCAAAGTGGTGCTACTACAAATATGAAGGGGTAGGAAGAAGCCAGGAGGAGAATATAGATGAAGTTCAAGAACAGTTTGCAGCACCAAGAATGATTGATCCAATTCAACCACAAAAAGCATCTAAAAACTAGCCAGAGAGAAAACAACAAAACAATACACACACACACATACACACCCACAGTTAAAACACATCTCTCACTTTGGGAGTTTAAAAGGCCCAGGAAAAACTAGCAAGAATTCACAGGAGTTAAAACTCACACGTTGCTAACAGTCGTAAATCACCAAATCATCATTCCCCAGTCCTTCTAGCTCATGTGCCCAGAGACTATTTATAACCACAGCATCAGAAGGGGGAGGCGTTGTGAGACCAAGAACTTGCCTAAATTTAACTAACTTGGAAGAGATTGTTTTAAAGGGAAGAGATGGAATTACTCTAAAAGGTCAAGTATAGAAGAAACAGAAAAGTTAGTATAATTTATCTATGGAGAGTAAAAAGGTTATATTTTCTTCGGAAATTTGAGCAAGTTATATCAAAATTGGGACCTCATTTCAATACCCTAGTGCACAGTGATTGCAGTCACTTTGATATGTGATATAGAGAATGTTAGCAGAAAACAGTAGGGATTAGACAATGGAGTAAATGCTTAGAACTGTGTATGTGTCTGTGTGTGTGTGTGTGTGTGTGTGTGTGTGTGGTGTGTGTGTAGAAAATCAGTAATTTCTGGAAATTTATGAAGCTATGTTTTTTACTTATCTATAGATTTCACTAGAACAGGTAAGAAGTGTGAATATACTTCTCTTTTTGTACCCTCCTTCATGCCACAAACTACTACCACAAAGTAAATTCCTTTATAATAAGCTAAAATGTCTGTTACTGACTTGAGTATCACCCTTTTCAGAAAGTCACTGATGACAATATTCAGCTATTGGCCCATTTAACAGTAATGCTAATAAACTCATAGTGTCCCCACTGCAACTGATACAGTTGAAAAGCTATACATTTATAGCTACTGGTGAATGGGGACTCTATAAGCAGAAAAGATTATGAACTTCTTGACAGTAAAATTAAATACAGGAAAAATATACTTTAGCATAGTATAAAATTTAAGAAAAACTTTTAAAAAAACAAAAAAATCAAAGAATAATTTTAGTTACTAGGAAATAAGTGTTAGAATCTCTCGTTTATATTTGGTAAGCAGGTTGCTTTTATTGCCATAAAGATATTGGCGTATGTGTATTATATTTATTTCTCTTTCCATACATGCATAGATCTACACCTATATTGATAGATACAGATAAATCTCTGTGAGTGAGATGGAGAGAAAGTGAGAGAGAAGTGAGGCTTTTCCCCCCTTTACCTAACGTCTTATGTTTTGTCTGTATTCAGAAGCATGTTATTGTCAGAAATTTGCTTGTTGAATGCTCTTGCAATTAAAATATCTACAAATGTTCAAAATATATCTTGAGCCTTTTAAGATCAATACAGAACTTAGACTCTGTGTTTATCTTTGCTAAAACTGATGTTGAAACTATATGCAGATACGGAGAGGTAATGCTATCTTCAACTGAGTTTTTACACGTAATTTTGACTGTACTGCAAAAGGGAGAAACAGAACTCTCAAAAGCCCTTGCTGCTCACAAGGTTTCATTTATTTAAAGATTAATAATACGATTGCATTACAAAAATCAACCAGATGAATTTAAGTTTATTAAGGGTACAATAGGGAGAAATAAACCTAGGAAAAACTTCAGTAAGAATTTACATTCCGAAGGATCATTAGGTAGCTTATTATTAGGGTTAGTAGGCAATTGATGGAATGTTCAATAAAACCTGAAACAGTCTAATGGCCTTAGGGGATTGATTTAGAGAATAAAACTCTTCTCACATCTCTGTTTCCCTATCTAATTTACATACCAAATGAATGCTTTTTTAAGATTAAATGATTTAAATCCCTAGTTTTTGTATTTGATTCTAAGGAAGTACCCAGAGGTTAAAAATAACATAAATGTAACATATTCTGTCCTTCAGAAACTGAGTCTCATAGTGACAATTAAATCTGAAAATATTATTTTTTATCATCAGCCTCCTAGGACGCATTTGCTGTGTTGTTAGAAGGGAAGGAAATTGATTTCATTGCTATTTAAGTTTGTAATTTCAGTTATTATTTGTTAAACAATAAAAAGTATAAGTAGTTCTGGATCAGGACACTTTTCTATTCCTTTAAGTATTTATAAAAATTTCCATCACTTTTTAAGCATTACAGTGTAAAACTATATTCAAAGTATAATATTTCCCAAGGAGTTCTCAGAAGAAAAATGTTTGTAAATGTGTAACAAATGGCTCCAAATTGTATGAGAGTATTCGGAGCGAAAAAGTCATATATTATTTGAAGACATTTTTTCAGGGGTTTAAAAACTGTGATTTTTAAAATAATCATATCAAGTTCTTACATAATGCATTTTTACAATTTTCTCAAGTTTTAAAAAGCCAGTATTCATCAGTTCAATTCAGTCACCAATGGGTAGCTTATTTAAATAAATGCATTTTGAGTTCTGTGCTTAATATTATGTACATTGCATATTTTGATTTGTATTATTTTATTAGGCATCATGTCTAATATTCCAAAAATGTATAATTTTCTCAAAACACAGATATCTGAAATATAAAAGTAGATATGAAATAGTACTATAAATGCCAAATGTACAAATAATGCTTTATATAACTGTTTTGGTTAAAACATAAATAATTCATTTTAGAATTAGAATATCATTGTTTTGTAATACATAATGATAACATTAACATAGACAATGATTATGAATAGTTACTAATGTAATTCTTTAAAAAAGAGACAACTGAAGTCATGTTGTTTCCAATGAAAAGCAAAAAAAGCACCAATGTAAATAGCATCAAATTTCTAGATCGGCATTTTTCAATAGAAATATAATCCCCAATACATTCTAATTTTAAATTATTAGTAGCAACATATAAAAAATAAAATGAAACCAATGAATTGGATTTTAATAATGTATTTAATGCAGTAAGTCCCAAACATTATAATTTTTAAAGATAAAAACATTGTAAAATTATTTAAAAAATATTTTACCTTGTTTTTCTATAGAAATTATTTTAATATCAATGTGCATAATAATTTATATTTATAGCCCAATTTTATTTGAATATACTTAATTTGAATTTAGATTCCATGATATTGGCAGTTTAAAAAGTAAATTCACATAACTAAGTGGTTCTAAATGTTTTACTTTTTTCTAAGAAGTATTAATAATTAAGAACCAAGAGATTGTATTCCTTAATATGTACATCTAGCAGCTTCCTTGCATTAGCTAGAATACAGGTTAGGTTGCTGTAATAAATAATTCCAAAATACTGTGGATTAAGTAGGATAGAATAGTATGTTTTTATGTCTGCTATGCAATTTCTCAAGTTAATTAAATGAGGATTTGTATAGTTATATAGTCAACCAAGTGCCAAGCACCCATGTCCCTTCCATTAAAATGTTTTAAGTATCCATATACAATGACATTTTCTCCATCCTTCTCCACCTTAACTTTTTAAAGTATTTAACTTTGTAGAGTAAATTTCTTAACTTGATTTTTTTCCTTTTTCTCTGTTTTTCATTTTTCATTTCTCAGTGTTTAATATAAGTTTGAACAGTTATTAGATGGTATATGATCAAGGAACTTAGAGGATACCAACATTTTAACATAAATCTTTATTCATTTCCATTTAGCCCATATTTTCATTTTCATTTTCATTTTCTTTTCTTTTCTTTTCTTTTTTTTTAAAATTTATTTATTATTATTATACTTTAAGTTGTAGGGTACATGTGCATAACGTGCAGGTTTGTTACATATGCATACTTGTGCCATGTTGGTGTGCTGCACCCATCAACTCGTCATTTACATCAGGTATAACACCCAATGCAATCCCTCCCCCCTCCCCCCTCCCCATGATAGGCCCCGGTGTGTGATGTTCCCCTTCCTGAGTCCAAGTGATCTCATTGTTCAGTTCCCACCTATGAGTGAGAACATGCGGTGTTTGGTTTTCTGTTCTTGTGATAGTTTGCTAAGAATGATGGTTTCCAGCTGCATCCATGTCCCTACAAAGGACATGAACTCATCCTTTTTTATGGCTGCATAGTATTCCATGGTGTATATGTGCCACATTTTCTTAATCCAATCTGTCACTGATGGACATTTGGGTTGATTCCAAGTCTTTGCTATTGTGAATAGTGCTGCAATAAACATACGTGTGCATGTGTCTTTATAGCTTTTCTTCTTCTATTTTTTTTTTCTTTTCAGGTATTTCTGATTCTGTTAATATGTTACTGTTTTTCTAATTACTGAACCTTGAGGTCCTTATATTTGGCTCTTTCATTTACTTCCACTCATCAAATCTTGTTCATTCTGATGCAGACAAACCTCACTGCTTTTCATTCTCTTTTCTTCCTGAAGCAAGTCCTTGTTGCCTCTAACTTATTATTTTAATACTCAAGCAATTCTTGATTTCTAGTTATCAGTCCCTTTTAATTATTTTGATCCAAAATTTTCCTATCAATTCACTGAACTTTTTCTAATATCGAGTCAAATTTGCCTAACCTAAAATATTCTATGGTAACTAGTCGTCTAACAGAAACTCAAAACTCCTACAACTAATACTAAACATCTTTATAATTTGCTGTTATAAAATCTAAAGAAGATATTATCTTGTTCATTCTTACTGAACCCATGTCCCCTACAGCTGAAACTATTATAGTTAATATTTATTGACTATTCGTGGTGTACTAGTTGTGTTCATAGGCACTTAGCATGATAAATTTGCGATCATATCTAGGATTGATGATTAAGTTTTGGCTTAGAATGTTTAAGTTACCTGCCCAAAGTTATACAATTTGTCAATGGTAAAATTTGAATTTGATTCCTGGCTTCTGTCTTCAAATTTGTGCCTTTAATCACTGATACAACTTTATAATTACCATTAGGTAAATGAAAACTGTGTTGAAACAGGAAAAAGCTACTTCATTAAAAAAAAGTATAATATGTATTTTTCTATATTCCCTGTAGTATTGTGTTTAATTAGTATACAATTTTAACTATTGCATTACATGATAAAGTCCCTATGTATAGTCTAGGTTGGTTTTTTTTTTTTTTAATTGACGATATTAAGTTTTAAACATATGCCCTTACAAAGATTGTATTGATATTCTGGTACACCTTGCTAATTCAGTAAAATAACTCAAATAAATTGATGTTGTTTTAATATATACACATACACACTACTATTAGACTGATTGAAGTTTTAACTTTCAGATAATTATAATATGTGGATTAAATATCTTGTCATTCTGCCATCACATTTAATTATGTTACTATAAAGAATTTGATTTTTGTAGAGTTATGCTATTCCTTAACATCTTACTATTTATCAAGATTCTCCATTTACTATTCCTTCATATCCCATAGAATGGAGGTGGAACAGATGTTGCCAATTCATGGCATATGGACTTACCCTTTTTATTATAATATATTTCCATTGCAGTGTAATGGAAGCTTTTACAATAAAGACTTTCTCTTCATAACTCAAATAACTGGAACATGAAGAGACCTACTGTGTCTAGAATTTATTCCTTCCAGTGGGTTCTTGGTCTTGCTGGCTTCAAGAATAAAGTTGAAGACCCTCATGGTGAGTGTTACAGCTCATAAAGATGGTGTGTCCAGAGTTTGTTCCTTCAGATGTTCAGATATGTCCGGAGTTTCTTCCTTCTGGTGGGTTTGTGGTCTTGCTGACTTCAGGACTGAAGCCATAGACTCTTGCGGTGAGTGTTACAGCTCTTAAAGGTGGTGCAGACCCAGAGTGAGTAGCAGCAAGATTTACTGTGAAGAGTGAAAGAACAAAGCTTCCATAGCATGGAAGTGGACCCGAGCAGTTGCCACTGCTGGCTGGGGTGGCCAGCTTTTATTCCTTTATTTGGCCCCACCCATGTCCTGCTGATTGGTCCATTTTACAGAGTGCTGATTGGTCCATTTTACAGAGTGCTGATTGGTGCATTTATAATCCTTTGGCTAGACACAGAGTGCTGATTGGTGTGATTTTACAGAGTGCTGATTGGTGCATTTACAATCCTTTAGCTAGACACCAAGGTTATCCAAGTCCCCACCTGACCCAGAAGCCCAGCTGACTTCACCTCTCAATCATCCCTCTAAACAGGACACTCCAACTGCTGTTGGGAATTGGGCAATGACTGCTCTAATTACTTCCTGCTGGATAGGAGCAAAGAAGGGGCCCTGCAGTTGTAGTGTCCCCCAGAGGGGAACTCTTTAGGCCAGTGAGAGGGCCAGTGGGTCAGTCCGGGGGTCCTCGGTAGAAGCTGTTAGTTGAGCTCATTTGGGGTTCCATTTGTGAGATCATCTGTAGCTTGATGGCCTCAATCCTAGAGGAAACAAATTTGACAAGAGGTTAAAAATAAAAGGCCTGAAGGTGATTAATAGCAAGATGGCTGCCACGGGACCTAGAAAGGGGAGAAGCCATGTTATCCAACTCCAGAGGTTGGTATAAGGGTTTGAAAGGCGTTGTCCAATTTCAGAAGCCTTTTCCTGTAAATGCAGGGTGGCATCTTGTACTATTCCTGACTGGTTAGTGTAAAAACAACACTCTTCCCCTAAGAAGGTGCAGAGTCCTCTTTTTCTCAGCAGTGAGGAGGTCTAGGCCTCAGTGGTTTTGGAGAGTCACTGCTGCCAGAGAGTCTATTTGGGATTATAGAGTAAGGATAGATTTCATTATTTCTTGCAAACTGTCTGAGAAATCCTTTGAGAGTGTACAGTAGTAGGATAATACATATTACACTGTTAACTTTTAGCAAACTTTACTTTTGTTGAAAACCTTGTAAATTTGGAATTTCAATTATTCTTTGCTATTAATAAGACCTCGTTCAGTCCATATTAACTTAGAATTGGTATAGATGGCTCCTTCCTGATTCTGTCAGTACTTTAAGGTTTAGCTGAGTGCAAACAACTCGCACTTTTGAGCAGACCAATTATTAGGCAATTTTCCTAACTGCTTCTGCAAAAGTTTCCTTATCACTTATTGAATACCGATTGTATCTTTTCCCCTTAATCTCCTGGGAGGAACCATCTACCCTCCTGTCCTGAAGGGAGTTCCTCCTAGGTCTGGGTGGACCTTTGTATGGTAATTAATTAAGATTTAGATCCCCTTTTAGGATATCTGCTGGGTTAAGGACTTTTGATGGGAAGGCTACCGGTTGTCAGTGGCCTCAGTGCTTTCTGGCTATGCCCTTGCTTACACTGACAACAAGGTGGTATTGGAGTGTTATAGGGTCACAAAGAAGACCTTCAATTACCAATTATAGGTTTTACATTTACCCTGGCTTTTAAAGGAATAGAGTACACTGTTTTTTCTTTACTACTTCTAGCTCTCTTTCTTTCTCTTCTTTTTGACGTCTTGTCTCTTTCTCTCTTTCTGACTTCCTCTTTCTTTCTTTCCTTTCTGCTGGTCTTTCCCTGCCTCTGCCTGTTGCTTATCCTGCTGTTCTCCCAGTTACAACTGAGGAGGTGGGAGAAATCCCTGGTTACAGGTTGTCCCAGGATTCCTTGGATGGTAACGGACCTTGAGGACAGCTATCCAGGACAGGAGATTAACACTGAAAAAGCCACTCCAGTGTCCAGGGGGAGGTCAATTTCCTGGCCCTCAGTGGTTAAATGTACCCGGGGCTCAGTGAGGGTGATGACATGAGCTGGCGCTTGCCCCAGGAACCCTCAGTCCTGTTGTTGGATCATCTAGTTAGGGGCTTATGGCCCAGCGAACCTTTGTCCTCTGGCGTAGTGCGTCTTCCAGTGATTACCACGGCATAGTAGACATGGGCAAGGGGGCAGCTTGTTTATCATTGGACAATCTTTTTTTAAGTGTCCTTGGAAACCACATTGATAACAAGCCCTATTGGGTGATTGGCCTGCTCTATTTTCTGTCCTCTCTGAACTACCAAGGTTTGTCTGAGGGCCAGGACTAAGGCTGTGGCCTTTCTCTGATCTCACTTTTCCTTTTGGGCCTGTTCCTTTTGGTCTCTATTATAGAACACCAAGGTTGCCAGGTTTAATAATTCCTCCAGAATTTGTTGAGGGCCCAGGGCTCACTTTTGGAGCTTTCTCCTGATATATGTGACTGATTGGGTAATAAGCTTATCTTTCAGGATCAATTGACCCTTGAGTGAGTTGGGTGACAGGGGAGTGTATTTTCTTAAGGCCTCCCATAGCCCTTGAGGAAAGCAGAAGGATTTTCTCCCTTTCCCTGAGTTATAGTGGACATCATTGAATAATTCATGGACTTTTTCCTAATTCTCCTTAGTCCTTCTAGAACACAGGTCAACAGATGTTTATGACTCCAGTCTCCATGATCTGAGTCAGGATCCCAGTGGGGATCCATACTGGGGATGGCTTGCTGACTGGTAGGGAATTTGTCCCTTTTATTTACCTGTCATTCTATCATTTACTTGACTAAGATACCAAGTGTCTCCAAACTCTTGGGCTGCAATTAAAGCTGCATTCTTTTCATTAAAGGCCAGGGTTTGATCTAACAATAGCATGACATCTCTCCAAGTGAGATCAAAGGTTTGCCCTAGACCCTGTAGGATATCTATATACCCATAAGGATCATCTGAAAACTTCCCCAGGTCTGCCTTGATCTGCTTTAAATCAGAGAGGGAGAAGGGGACATGTACCCATGTTGGGCCAAATTCCCCTCCCCATACAGCTTGAAGGGGATGTAACTGATAACCTGGAGGTTTTTGTGGTCCTTTGGAGATTTCTTTGCTTATTTCCTTCTGGGGGGGGGGAGATTAGAGGAGACTTATCATTAATAGGAAGGGAAGATAGAGGGAGGCTAGGATGTGGGGGCAAGCTGAGAGGTCCTCCTGTGGGATGTGGATTGCAAGCTTTGCCTAGTTGTGGATTTTCCTTCAATGAAAAGAAAGCTTGGACATAAGGTATTTCACTCCATTTGCCTTCCCTCTTATAGAAAAGGTCAAACTGTAGGATCTTATTGTAACTTATACTTCCCTCAGGTGACCATTTTTCCCCATCAGAGAGAGAATATTGGGGCCAGGCCATCTCATTTTTCCCCATCAGACAGAGAATATTGGAGCCACCTCTTTTTCAGAGTTTGCAGGTCAAATTGGTCCCAAAAGCTTAGGATGCATTTCAAGGGTGAGCCTGTTGAGGCCTGAGTGTTTCCCATCTGAAAGAAAAACCCACCCATGGTTGTGGTTTGTTTTGTTTCTCCCCCTGCCCAAGAACCCGCAACGGTCCCTGGACCCTGCTGATGGGAATAGTTGCACTCAACAACACAGCAGCAGAAACACCTCTTGCCTAGGAACCCACAATGGTACCTGGACCCTGCTGATCAGAATGGTTGTGCCCACCAATGCAGCAGCAGAAACACCTCTTGCCCAGGAACCTGCAGTGGTCCCTGCACCCTGCTGATCGGAATAGTTGCACTCACTGATGCAGCAGTAGAAACACTAGTTTTCCTCCTAGACCACAAGGAGGACTGAGGAAGGTTGGATTTAGTGGCCCTTACTAATGCATTCTCACAAACCTGTTAGAGTCCTAAGCATTCTCCTGTTAGTATTGGGACCTTACCACTGTCCTATAAAAGATGTTATGCCCCAAAAATGAAGTGGAGGGCCATACCCTGAGGTAGGGAAGGGATCTCTAGGGTTGGAAGAGTGATGCCTTTTGTCCTCACTTATATGAATAGGAATGATACCATTTCTGAAGCTCCCTATATCCTAGCTTCAGCAATAGCTTTTGTTAGGCCTGCTTGTCTGAGGAGGGATCCTCAAATTCCAGATAGTACCCCCTGTGACGGAGCTTTGGGCAAAAATTATGTCTTTCTGATTGGCGAGCCTGGGTGCCTAAAGAAGGGAATAGAGTCCTGGAGTTTATACTAGAAATCATTCTTACAGGATAAACTAAAGCACCAGAGACAGGCAGTGGTTTTAGAAGTGGGACTAGCCTCGGAGAAGAGAGGCAAGAGGAAGTTTGTTTGAAAGGCATTAGGACCCAGGAGGCAAGGGTCAGGATAGATAGGATAGATGGGTGAGTCTCGCTTGGGTGACGTGACTTTGAGACTTCTGCTCAAGGCTTCAGGGTCAACCAACTTGTGGTTGGGACCCCAGAGCTGAATGGTTTTCCTCTCTATCAACCCTCGGCTCAGCCCCGAAGTATAGGAAAAGTGGAAGCTGGTTCCAGGCAAACCAATGCTCCAACTCCGAATAGTTGGGGTTTGAGAACCTTTTCCCAGAAACCTGACACCTGTATCTTTAGTCTAGAGGCCACACTGGTTGCTTTAAACTGGTTGACAGGTGACCGGTATTTAGCCCCCGAATTCTAACGAAAAATAGGACAGAATAGCAAGCAAAAGGTGTCTGATGGTACTCACTGCTTGGCGATAGACAAAAATCCCTTTGTGGTTGCCAAAATGTGTCCAGAATTTTTTCCTTCCAGTGGGTTCTTGGTCTCGCTGACTTCAAGAATGAAGTTGCGGACACTCGCGGTGAGTGTTATAGCTCTTAAAGATGACGTGTCCAGAGTTTGTTCTTTCGAATGTTCAGATGTGTCCAGAGTTTCTTCCTTCTGGTGGGTTCGTGGTCTCACTGACTTCACGAATGAAGCTGCAAACCCTTGCAGTGAGTGTTACAGCTCTTAAAGACAGTGCCGACCCAAAGAGTCAGCAGCAGCAAGGTTTATTGTGAAGAGTGAAAGAACAAAGCTTCCACAGTGTAGAAGGGGACGCAAGTGGGTTCCTGCTGCTGGATGGGGTGGCCAGCTTTTATTCCCTTATTTGGCCCCGCCCATGTCCTGCTGATTGGTCCATTTTACAGAGCACTGATTGGTCCATTTTACAGAGTGCTGATTGGTGCATTTACAATCCTTTAGCTAGACACAGAGTGCTGATTGGTGCAATTTTACAGAGTCCTGATTGGTGCATTTACAATCCTTTAGCTAGACACAGAGTACTGATTGATGCATTTACAATCCTTTAGCTAGACATGAAAGTTCTCCAAGTCCCCACCAGACCCAGAAGCCCAGCTGGCTTCACCTCTCACTACTAATAGAAATGCATAATTTGTCAGATGCATTTTTAAAAAATATTCTAGCATTTATAAAAGCTTAAAAATATACAGTAGCTACTGCTACATTTTTCTTGACTCTTCAGGGAAAAAGTTAATTACACATTTACATGGCAAAGCCATATGTTTGATAGCTGACTTTTGGCATCAAAAGAAATCCCTTTGATATCAATAATTGCTTTGTGGATGCTGGAGAAAAATCTACTCAGAAGGCTGACAAAGGAAATCAATAATAAGCTCTTCACGATGAAAGAATTTTTCTCCAATTTTACTTTGTCAAAAGCATCTTTAGCAAAGGAATTGTTGCAAAGTTTCTCTTTCTGCTAGGTGATCAATATTTTTTTTTATAAAAACGCTGCTTATTTTAGGTTTTCTTTAAATATGAAATCCAAATCAAATATACTCTAATTTTGATTCACTTGTGCTTAAAAATTACTAGTGATCAGGACTTTCATGATATAACTTTTCATGGTTACATGCAAAAATGGACACAACCAAAAAATGTTAACAAAAAGTCTACTACTTACGTTTTTTCAAATTAATATTATTTAACACCAGAACCAGGTCTTCATGAGAGCAAGCATATTGGTTTATTTATGGCTATAATCTAAGACCTAACATACACATGGCATATTTCAAGAACGTAAACACTTGCAGAATCATTTGGAAGGGTAGAAAGAATACTGTTAACAAAAGTTAGCTTTTGATTGGAATATGATAAGCATTTTGTATCTCTCTAATACAGAAGTCACTTTGCCATTCATCAAATCAAAATAAAAAGCCCTCTTAATGTATATTTTGATCAGTATGAAATTTATAATTTATTATTAAAATATTTAAAAATCATTCAGACATTCAAACATCAGTATTTAAATATTCAAATTTGTTTGAGGGATTTTGAATAATTGATTAATTTTTAAATATTTCGTTTACCTATTCAAGTATTTAGTCAGATTAACTTTGATCATCTGTGAGGTAGTTAAACTGAAATAATGTAATTCTCATCTGAGAGTTAGTTGTCAGTGGATGAGGAAAAAAGTAAATGTAGAATATTTGTGGGTAAAAATAAGATGCCAATGGAAACACACAGCGTCGTTTTTTATGAGCAGGCAAAGTCATAGAAGAAGAAAATTAAACTAAAACTGCTTTAACAAGAGCAACAAAAAGAGCTTATCTTTACCTTATTTTAAACAGTGGACCGTAATCAAGAGCTGAGAAGGCAAGTGCCATTACTGAGGAGACACCACATTCCTGGAAAGGGAAGCCACAGCAGTTCAAAACAGGAGCATATAGGAAAACAGTCACCAGTGTAAGGGTGCTGCATTGATACTCAAGTAAATTCTTGATTTCTAGTTATCAACGCCTTTCAATTATTTTGATCCAAAGTTTTCCTATCAATTCAAAGGTGAGACATTTTGTTTTTTGTTTTGTTTTGTTTTGTTTTGTTTTGTTTTTTTCCTTTGAGGCAGAATCTCACTCTGTCGCCCAGGCTAGCGTGCAGTGGTGCGATCTTGGCTCACTGCAACCTCCGCCTCCTGGATTCAAGCAATTCTCCTGCCTCATCCTCCTGAGTAGCTGGGATTACAGCCACCTGCCACCTTGCTCAGCTAATTTTATTTATGTATTTATTTATTATTTTATTTTTAGTAGAGACGGGGTTTCACCGTGTTGGTCAGGGTGGTCTCAATCTTCTGACCTCGTGATCCAAATGCCTTGGCCTCCCAAAGTGCTGGGATTACAGACGTGAGCCAAGGCACTCGGCCGGGAAAGACGTTTTTCTTGGAAAGCTGGGATGCTGTGGTCTGTGAAGAAAACAAAGATAACACCTAATGTCTTCTACATTGTCCAGAAAAAATGAAGGATGTAACAACTGTAGCTGAGATGAGTGCCTTCTAAAAATAGAGAATCATTAAGGAATTATAAACATGCTATGTTTATACACTGTTTTCTGTTATGCCTCTTTACTTTAATACAATCTGCTGAAAATTACTTTTGTTCTTGTAGCTATTCCAAGAATAAATGTCAAAATGACACTATATTTTCAAAGTAATTACTTGGATAAAAGTGTAAAAATAAAACTATATAGATATTATACTAAGTAATTATCATTTTATAATTTAAATAATAATATGTTATGTGATATTATCTAAATAATATTACCTAAAGAATTGTAGCATACTAAATATTTATATGTTGTCTCTCTCTCTATATATATATATACACACACACACACACATAAACGTAGTTTATGTGTAAACTAAATAGATACGTGCTTTGTTTATAATAAAAATTTTTCAAGTTTCTGGGCTTGAAAAAACAAACTGTGTATATTATAGACATAGTTTATATCTTTAGTTGAATTCATGCTTCTTCATAAGTATTTTAAATTTGTGAAAGAATGTAAAAAACTTAGTGAGAGGGATATAGTTTGGTATAAATATCAAAATTTGCTCATCTCAATCCATCCAACATTCTGTATTGAATTTGCCCATTGTTTAAAAATATAGACCTCTAGTTAAGCTTGTCTTTCTTTCCATCTTGTCTTCAAATCTCCAGTGGAGGCGGCACTGAAGAGGAGATATCAACACAATTTTGGAAGATGGAAAAAGATGAGAGAAATGGATGATGTAGCAGTGTAGAATAATTTGTAATTTTAATACTTCAAGAGACATTCAGAAGAGAAGGGAGCCGATTCTCCCTTAAGAAGCCCGGAATATTTTAGTAATCAGAGGCTAGACTCTGAGGTTTCTCTGTAATATAAGCCAGAGAAATGTGCAAGATTCAAACCTAGGTTAAAATTAAGGGCATCAGATTGCCTTGTATTATCTGGTTTGTAGCACAGGTATTTAAATTTTGGCTTATCCATTTTCCTACTGCCAGGATACAGAAGCCATGTACTTTAGATATTCTTCATTGTGTAGACATAACATTGGCTGATTAAATGAAACATTTAAAATGGCATAGTTGAAACAGGTTCATTTCTTGATCCTCGTGAGACTGTACTAATAAAAAATGTATGAATAAAGGAAATATTGTGCTGTGAACTGAGTATCTGTGTCCTCCTAAATTAATATATTGAAGTCTTGATCTCTACTGTGATAGTATTTGAAGGTAGAGCCTTTGGGAGGTAATTAGGTGATGAGGGTGGAACCCTTGTGAATGGCATTAGTGCCCTTACAAGAAGAGACACGCAAAAGATGCTTTCTCTCTCCTCACCATGTGAAGACCCAGAGAGAAGGTGGCCACCTACAAGCCGCAAGGAGAGGCATTGGAACTCTGACCTTAGAGGTACAGCCTCCAGATGAATGAGAAATAAATGTTTGTTGTTTAAGCCAGTGAGTCTATGGCATTTGTTATAGTAGCCTGAGCTCACTAAAAGAGGTTCCAACATAAGAACAAGCAACATAAGAGTAAGAATAAGGCCGGGTGCAGTGGCTCAAGCCTGTAATCCCAGCACTTTGGGAGGCCAAGGTGGGCAGATCACCTGAGGTCGGGAGTTTGAGACCAGCCTGACCAACATGGAGTAACCTTGTCTTTACTAAAAATACAAAATTAGCCGGGCATGGTGGTGCATGCCTGTAATCCCAGCTACTCGGGAGGCTGAGGCAGGAGAATCACTTGAATCCGGGGGGCAAAGGTTGTGGCGAGCAGAGACCACGCCATTGCACTCCAGCCTGGGTAATGAGCACATAACTCTTATTTAAAAAAAAAAAAAATCATTCAGTTTATTTTTGTTATTTTTAAAACATTATTTCAAAAGTTTTGTAATTATACAATGTTGGAAGCTTTTCAATGCCTTTATGGTTGCAAACCAACTTTCAAAAAACCAACTTAGATCTGATGAATGTTCATTTTAACACTGTTCTTGAAATCACCTCAGGAAAATGTTATAAAATCAATTGAACAAAAAATAAAAATCCACTAGGCTTACAGCAGCAATCATTAAGCCAGCTTGCCTTTTTGGTCCTCTTCCCTGTTGCTTGTTGTTATTTACTATTCCGGGATCATGTGTGGCCCTTGTCACAAAACTCTTGGTTTTTTGTTTGTTTGTTTGTTTTGGTTCTATAAGTAAAATCTAAGACATTGTGGGACAATAAACCCTCTATTTGAGCTTCTTCTGTAGGTTCTGGATACTGACAGACACCAGCTGGTCTAATGGGCCCAGTAAAAAGCTAACTCAGAGAGAAGCAATGACCACATTCTGAAAATTTCATCCCCCTACCTGACCAATTTATGACCCCAAATTTTCCAGCCCTTCACCCTTAAAAACCCTTCCCCAGAACCCCTCAATGAAATGGATTTGAGACTTGAGAATTCCTCCCGTTTCCTCGCTGGGCACCTTGTAATTAACAACCCCTTTCTCTGCTGCAATCCCGCTCACAGTTTATTGGTCTGTTGCTATGCACTTGGCATACGAAACTGGCAGTCCTGTAGTAACACCCTCTACTCTCCATAGACAGAAACACTGGAAAAATTCTAGGGATATTTTGGCACTACTTACAATTTTGTCCATCTTCCACAGAATATTTGTATTCAAAGGCTCCCAGACAAGCTGAACACTAACTGGAGAATATTCAAGGGACATTAGGCATTCCATTTTGTTATATTCTGATAAAAAAAAAAATACCTGGAATCTAAACAGTTTTATTATTTGTCATAGAAAAATTAAAACAAATGGTTCTCATTGTAAAGAGAAATTAAGTAGTATAAAGGGAGAAAATAAACCTTAAAAGTTGTATTTAAAGAATATTTTATTAGAGCACATCCCCAGTGCTGAAGGTTGAAGGCACAATAATGTCTTACTTAGTTTTTGGTGTGTTCTAAGACAGCACTAAAACAGCTTCTTAACCTATATTCAGAGTCATTTCCATATATAAGCATAAAGCATTGTGTCTGCTTTAACAATACAAAGAAATATATAAAGCTGCCAGCATAATCAAGTCCCCAGCAGGAAAACAATAAAAGAAGTACTTAAGTACACATAAAAAAATGAGAAACAAGGAATCTATTATTAAAAATAATTGCTTGAGAGAAATCATAATTTTCTGGTAAAGATCTCACTATACCAGCATGGTTCTGTTATCTAATTAACATTCTAAATATATAGGTAGAATATATCAAATTGGTTATTATCAGTGTTATTAACAGACTTTATCAATTTAATGTTTATTAAGAACTATCCTTTGAAGCATTTCTATTTGTCAAGGAATTTCAACATTTCTGTGTATTGCTTTGCTGTATTTTTAAAAACACCTAAATGTTTTTAATGCAAATTATTTTTTCATAAAAGGTGATATGCAATCTTGAAATTGTTTTATCTTTGAGACAGTATTTTGTCTCCCCTTTGGGATTTCAAAATAGGAAGACAGAAAGGAGAGTTGCAGGCAGAAATTAAAGTAAGGAAGAAGTACAAAAAAAATAAAAATAAAGAATAAAAAGCCCTGAACTGTCAACATTTACTATCGCTTGCATCTATGAATATAAACAACATGACTAAATTGAGTTAATTTCTGCATAATTCCTGTAATTCCTGTTTATTCCCATGTCTTGGGAATTGCAACTAAAACCTTTGTAATAGGGTCACATTATCTTATTTGGTTTTTTAATTTTTTGAGCTAATACAAACTTTCTCCTTTTTTATTCTTTTAGTTAACTTTGTTCTGAATACATAAATTATGATATATTTTTTTAATATTGTACACAAACTCCAAAACTTGCTTGTGTGTAGAGGAATGCAATAATATCCCTTAACAATAATTTATTTTATTTTGGTTAGTACTTTCCAGTTTCAATATAGTCATGTCAATAATCCCAGATTAAAACTTTATGCATATGATCACCTCTGCTTTGTTCACCAATGCAAAATATTAAAAATGTGAAGTTTTTTATTCCATGCCTAATATTTTCTAATTTAATTCAACATTTAATAGGATTTTTAATCTAGTCTTATCACAAAATTTTTTGTGACAATGGTCAAGTAATTAAGTGTATTCTTCTATTCCTTTTGCTTATTGCCATAACTAGCAACACAGGTATTATTTTTCAGACAACGCCAGTAACCAAAACTGACATTTTAATATTCTTTAATTTTTACACTTAATATTTGGTGAGCAAATTTTTTTTTATTGAATCAAGTCTTCTTCAGTACACTGTATTGTTTTCCTTTTTTGTTTGTTTGTTTTTGTTTTTGAGACAGAGTCTTGCTCTGTCGCCCAGGCTAGAGTGCAGTAGCATAATCTTGGCTCCCTGCAACCTCTGCCTCCTGGGATCAAGAGATTCCCTTGCCTCAGCCTCTCCAGTAGCTGGGATTACAAGCATGTGCTATCACGCCAGGCCTATTTTTTGTGTTTTTAGTGGAGATGGGGTTTCACCATGTTGGCCAGTCTGGTCTCGAACCCCTGACCTTAGGCAATCTGTCTGCCTCGGCATCCCAAATTGCTGGTACTACAGGAATGAGCCACCACACCTGGCTTGTTTTACTTTTTGAAAATGTTAGTTGATATGTATTAAAGCATTTATATTTTAGTAATTCTGTAAGAGTGAGGGATATAATTTCTGAAAATGAGTTCACTGGTCTTTGAAAACTACCAATTTTTTGTTTCCATGACTGCTAAGATGACCAGTTCTAATATAAGGCCTGAATATATGGGTAATTTTTTTCTATGAAGCAATTTTGATGCTAATAGAGGAAAAAGAGACTTACTAAGTGGTTTTAACATAACTCACATTGTTAAAGAACGCTAAGTATTTTCAGTTTTAAGTTATCAGGTGGTGTTGACAAATTTTATTCATACGTTTTCTTAAAATTGATGTAAAAAGTTGTCACACTGGAGAATTCTACCACTGAACCACCAAAGCAACAGTCATAGTTGCCACATTTGAATGTTATATAGTGTATAGTGTGTAGTTATTCTAAGCAGAGATTGAACAAGCATTGGTAAAATTAAGTATATAAATGATAATATAATCGACTAAAAAATTACCTAGTTAGATATAAAGAAAAGGAAAATAATAGCTTACAAAACCTATTTAGCCTTTTGTTTGAATTTGGTGAAAATGTTGAAAGCATAATAATGTCTTTCCTTACCTAGCTTTTGGAGTGTTCTAAGAATACAGGAAAGAGTATCTGTGAAGAGACATTGACCTACATAAGACCAAAAAAAAAAAAGGGGAGGGGCAATTTGCATTTGTTTTAGGTAGTTCTCCCAAAGTAGAACTTGAGTTGGGTAATTGGATGCTAGTGATTTATTGTATGAATGCTCCCTAGAGAACAGGTAAAAGAGTGAGAGAAGCAGGATACAGAAGGCAAAGCAGTCATGCGAAAATGTATTTTGAGGTAGCTGATTTCATGGGGAAATCTGGAATGCAATTTGAACTGTTGATTTGGTTCACAATTGTGACAGGGAAATGGGCCATATGTATCTCCACTCTAGTGAGTTAGTGCCTGCAAAGTTTTGCTACTAGTGTGGTGGGGTGCAACTTAAATGCCAGGACCACAGAGCTAGGCAACTTTGATCATTAGAGGATATCTCCCTGTATTAGTCTGTTTTTATACTACTGATAAAGACATACCTGAGACTGGGAAGGAAAAGAGGTTTAATCACACTTACAGTTCCACATGGCTGGGGAGGCAGCAGAATCATGGCAGGAGGTGAAATGCACTTCTTACATGGTGGTGGCAAGAGAAAATGAGAAAGAAGCAAAAGCAGAAACCCCTGATAGAGTCCATGAGATCTCATAACACTGACTCACAATCATAAGAGTAGCATGAGAAAGACTGGCCCCCATGATTCAGTTACTTCCCCCTGGGTCCCTCCCACAATACATGGGAATTCTGGGAGAAAAATTCAAGTTGACATTTGGGTAGGGACATAGCCAAACCACATCATTCCATCCCTGGCCCCTCCAAATCTCATGTCCTCACATTTTACAACCAATCATGCCTGTCCAACAGTCTCCCGAAGTCTTAATTCATTTCAGCATTAACCTCAAAGTCCACAGTCCAAACTCTCATCTGAGACTAGGAAAATGCTTCCATGTATGAGCCTGTAAAATCAAAAGCAAGTTAGTTACTTCCTATATACAATGGGGATACAGGCATTGGGTAAATACAGCCATTCCAAGTGGGAGAAATTGGCCAAAACAAAGGGGGTACAGGCCCCATTCAAGTTCAAAATCCAGTGGGGCAGTCAAATCATAAAGCTCCAAAATGATCTCCTTTGACTGCATGTCTCAAATCCTGGTCATTCTGATGCAAGAGGTGGGTTCCCGTGGTCTTGGGCAATTCCACCGCTGTGGCTTTGCAGGGTACAGCCTCCTTCTGGCTGCTTTCACAGACTAGCATTGAGTGTCTGTGGCCTTTCCAGGTGCACAGTGCAAGCTGCAGGTGGATCTACCATTCTGGGGTCTGGAGGATGGTGGACTTCTCACAGCTCCACTAGGTGGTGCCCCAGTAGGGACTCTGCGTAGGGGCTTCAACCCCACATTTCCCTTCTGCACTGCCCTAGCAGAGGTTCTCCATGTGAGCTCTGCTCCTGCAGCAAACTTCTGTCTGGGCATTCAGGCATGTCTACACATCTTGTGAAATCTAGGTGAAGGTTCCCAAACCCAATTCTTGACTCTGTGCACCTACAGGCTTAACACCATATGGAAGCTGCCAAGGGTGAGGCCTGCACCCTTGTAAGTCATGGCTCAAGCTCTGTGTTGGCTCCTTTCAGCCATGGCTGAAGCAGCTGGGATACAGGGCACCAAGTCCCTAGACTGCACACAGCACAGGGACCCTGAACCCTGCCAACAAAACCATTTTTTCCTCTTAGACCTCCAGGTCTGTGATGGGAGAGGCTGCCTCAAAGGTCTCTAACATGCCGTGGAGACGTTTTCCCATTGTCTAGGGATTAACATTTGGCTCCTTGTTACTTATGTATCTGCAGCTGGCTTGAATGTCCCCCCAGAAAATAGGTTTTCCTTTTCTACGTATAGTCAGGCTGCAGATTTTCCAAACTTCTATGCTCTGCTTCTCTCTAAAACTGAATGCCTTTAACAGCACCCAAGTAACATCTTGAACGCTTTGCTGCTTAGAAACTTCTCCTGCCAGATACCCTAAATCATCTCCCTGAAGTTCAAAGTTCCACAAATCTCTAAAGCAGGGCAAAAATGCCACTAGTCTCTTTGCTAAAATGTAACAAGAGTCACCTTTTCTCCAGTTCCCAACAAGTTCCTTGTCTCCATCTGAGACCACCTCAGCCTGGATTTTATTGTCCATATCATTATCATCATTTTGAGCAAAGCCATTCAACAAGTCTCTAGGAAGTTCCAAACTTTCCCACATTTTCGTGTCTTCTTCTGAGCCCTCCAAACGGTTCCAACCTCTGCTTGTCACCCAGTTCCAAAGCTGCTTCCACATTTTCAGGTACCTTTTTAGCAATGCCCCACTCTACTCGTACCAATTTACTGTATTAGTCCATTTTTACACTGCTGATAAAGACAGACCTGAGACTGAGAAAAAAAAGATTTAATTGGACTAATAATTCCACATGGCTGGGAAGGCCTCAGAATCACAGCAGGAGGCAAAAGGCACTTACATGGTGGTGGCAAAAGAAAATGAGGAGGAAGCAAAAGCAGAAACCCCTGATAAACCTGTCAGATCTCATGAGACTTATTCACTATCATGAGAATAGCACAGGAAAGACCAGCCCCCATGATTCAACTACCTCCCCCTGAGCTCCTCCCACAACATGTGGGAATTCTGGGAGATACAATTCATGTTGCGATTTGGATGGGGACACAGCCAAACCATATCACCCCCTAAAGGTTTACACAATGGGGACATTAAGTATCTAACTGCACCAACAACCACAAAGGGATGGGACACCAACCTACACTGTGATCTGGGGTGGGGTGCTGTATTAGTTTCCTTTTGGTTTTGTAACAAAGTACTAAAATTTCATTGACTTAAAATGACATACATTAATTATTTTACTATTCTGTAGGAAAGAAGTCCAAATGTGGGTTTCAGCGAGCTATATTTCAGGCATTGGGAGTCCTTGTGTTTTCCAGTTTTTAGAAGCTGACTGCATTCCATGACTCACAGCTGCCTCCTCCATCTTCACCACTAACAGAGTAGTATATTGCAATCTTTTTTCAGTAACTATATTGAGTCCACTTGGGTAATTCAATACGATCCTTCATCTCAAAATACTTAAACAAATAACGCATCCCTTTTGTCACGTAAAATAACATAGCCACAGATACCAGGGATTAGGACATGAACCTCTTTGGGAGTCATTATTCTGGCTAGCACAGGCACCAAGAGACTCTAGCTATAACAGTTTGTCAAGAACAAGTATAGTAGTCATACTGAGATTTACTCTTCAGAGAGTTGAAAAAAATTCAAAAATTAAACAGATTAATGTGTACAATAGAAAAGGCAGGATAAACCCTCTTGTAGGATTGTTTCTTTCTTGACAGCATGACAGTGTCATGAAGCTAAGCAGCTTGCATTGTCTGGAACTGGGTAGTATTGATTCATGCATTCTACATTTAGTGAAGAGCCAGTATTGATTTGGTTATTTTGTTTCTGAGCATAGGAGTTAGCAGATAATAAAAAATATATTGAGCTATATTTGTTTCATTTCCAGATATGTTGGCAGATGACTAAAGAGAGGCAAATTGGAAGGGAAAAGCAATCCTTTTATTTATGTTTTGGAAGTGTATATGTACATATAATATTCTTTCTGAATTACCTTAATTCTAGGTTGCATACATCAGTTCCCAGCAAATAAAACTTCAGGAAAGTTTGAAAACACAGACAGAATAGTAAAACATCTATATTTAAATTGCAAAGTGGCTTAAATAATTGCAGAAGCAGGAGTAACAAAGCAATTCAAGGAATTTAGGAATTGTCATTCTGAAAAATCAAAATGATAGTGTTGACATCAGACATGGCTGGCTATTGGTGCTAAAATTACACTACCAGATTTCAGAATTGTTCTCTCCTTTCCCTCATTCAGTATCTGGATTGAATTTCCATTCGGATTCTCTTCTAACAGTTACTAATTTAATTGAAACAGTAGAGGCTCCATTCTGTCTTCCAATCATTCCAACTTAACACCAAAATGATCCAACTACCCAAATATTTTAAAGTAAAATATTGAGAAATGGTCACTGTGGTGGTCTGAATAATGGACCTCCAAGATGTCCATATTCTAGTTCCTGAAATTTGTGACTCTTACTTTGTATGGAAAAGTCTTTGCAAGTGTGATTAAGTTAAGGACCTTGGGATGGAAAGATTATTGTAGTTTATTATATAGGCTCCAAATGCAAACATAAACATTCTTATAAGAGGGAGGGTTGAGAGAACTGTAATACAGAAGAAGAGAAAGTAATGAGGTCTTGAAAACAGAGGTTAGAGTGATGATTTCAGAAGCCACCAAATACAGACAGCTAAAAAAAACCGTAAGAGGAAAAGAACAAATTCTCCCCTTAAAGTCTTACGAGAAAGCATAGCCCAGCAGAAACCTTGATTTCAGCTGATTTTGGACTTCTGGCTTCTAGAACTGTGAGATAATACATTTCTGTTATTCTAAGTGACCAAGTTGGTTTTAGTATTTTTGCAGCAGTTAAGAGAAACTAATATAGTCACGCTAGCCAGGCTGTGAACATATCTGTGAACTAGTAAATGTGACTCAAAAGTAACTTGGATTAATTGGTCCAGCATGGATTATGTATGCACAGCTTGAGCAGAGTTACAGAGTGGACTTAAGTTCCATGGACTGAATATGAGGGCAGGATGGCTTCCAAAAGAAATAGGGAGCTGGTTTCAGAAGTTGGGTGAGTGGAAACTGAGAATTTATAAACAGCACAATTCATAAACAGAATACACTACCATATCCACCTGTGATCCAGTTATTTGCATGGCTGTTTAGGGGATTCTGAGTTGTGCTGGTATGGGAACGAGGCTCTTAGGGAACATAAAACTTAGAAGTGAGTGGAGGAAAATCAACACACATCTTTTCTTGCCCTCTCCCTTTCTCCCACTCCTCTTCCCTGTACCCTCCCTTTCTTTTTTTCTTCCTTCTTTCTTACTAAGAGATATGCTGGTTTACATAGGGAAGATTTAAGATTAATCTGAAGCAGAAAAAATAGACATACAGAAGAAGTAAATTAATGCATTCAAAACCAACACTTCATCTTGATGTTTTGATTCTTATTTTTATGAAAAATACTTTCAACCCTTTAGTTACTCCCAATTACTTTCCAAACTATAGTAATGCAATTCTTCTGGGTTATCCTCTGGGAAGTAAAAATCTGTCTGAAATGGACATTCTTTTCATTTAACTGGACCTAGTTTTTTTGTTTGTTTGTTTTAAAAATAAGGAACACGTTAAATTTATGGACTCTATATTTTAAAGTGAGTTATCTTCCTTTTTTTTTTTTTTTTTTTGCTTTCTATCTCTGAATAAACTCTTACCAACTTAGGTCACTTCTTCAACCATAGTGATGTATTTATTTTTCATTACCCTTAAACCAGTGATGATCAGGATTCCATCCCTTCATTTATTATTGCTCTGATTTTCTTACTAATCTTTCTGACTTCACATGTATTCTTCCATACCCAACCAGGGAGATACTAATAAATTAATTTTAAATTACATCCTGAATACAAATTTTCTTGCAGAAA
>NW_012109763.1:874164-884799 GCF_000951045.1 Mandrillus leucophaeus | reverse complement strand
CATTTAAGGACTGAGTAGTTAATTGCTCATTTAAGATCCTGACTTAATGAAAGAAATGTCCTTGAGTATAAGTCAGATTTTCTAAAATGACAGAAATATATTTTTTTAAATATTCTATTATATATTCTAGAATGCGTATTAAAAAATCATAATTCCAACTCAAATTCAATCGTAGAAAATACAGAACAGTTTGACTATTTTCTTGAGCACAGTATACTCTACATCTACATCTGATATACTACTTACAAATTAACCGAAAAGTGGGTACTATTAAAAATTTCCATTCTATCAATTAAGGTTTTTAAGAAGCCTTTAGTTATAAATTACTTATAATTGTCCGATGCGAGTCATGAAGTTACCTAGTGGTTCTCTTTGGATTTATTTATGCCTAGATACACCTCATGTGTTTTATTGCTATGAGACATTGTCTTACCTGAGTCATTCTGTGTTGAGCCAGTTTAACAGGGTGGCTAGCAAGGGAGATGCCCATGGCATTAATTTAAGAGGGACACTAAATTTAAAAGGGACACTAATATATTATTATAAACACATTGGATTTATGATGCCAGTTAACTGTGGTTTTCGCATAGAAACTTCTATACAAATTGTTGAATGTACATTGTTCAAATTCCTGCAGATTCAGACAGCACATCAAAAAGAAAGATGATTTCACAGGTGGTAGAAACTCTCAGGTTATTATTATTATTATTTTTTGACAGAATGACTGTGAAAACACAGGTTGTGCTAATGAAGATGAGAATAGTTGCTAATAAGTAGTTATCTGAAGTTAAAATTTAATTTAAAACCCAATAATATATAAATATATAGTGTTAGTTAATTAAATTTACTTAGCTATTTTGATGATTTATTTTATTAAAGCTTTGACAAATTTTAAATATGTTAAAGTATGTTTTCCACATACCTACCTGCTGAAAACAAATGATATATTAAATATTATGATAAATATTTATTTAAAATGTAAATATGTATTTTGTATTTAGCAAAATACATATTTCCTTCTGCTGTCAGTAGGTATTATATAACTTGAATAGGGAGCCACACAATCAGTCTCTCAAGCCCTAAATATATGTTTATAGTCTTTGGAACTATTATTATATTTGAATGTGACATTCGTTGTTACATTAAATTGCTTTCAGAAATTGCTTTCAGGGATGTTTTTAACCTTGCGCCTGTATTTCTTTTGAGTCCTAAATCCTCCCTCACTGTCAAGATATTAGTTATTTTGTGCATCTTCACTGTGACTCTAGCATCCAGATGAAATACATCATTTAAAATTAAATACCATATACCCAGGCTCTTGAAAGTGTTTGTTTATGATCTGATGTGCCCTGGGAATCCAGATAACAAGTTACATGAGTAATCACATAAAAATTATAGACGTATCCAGCTAAAGGAAACATTGAGGGGGATTCTCTTTACAAGTCACACAATTTCAAATACTTAGCTATTAGGTATCTATTTTATGTCTTCAGAAGATTCCTTGCATTGAACTTACTTGTAACTTCTTTGTCATTTTAAAGATAGTTGTGTATGCATGTGGTTTAATTTGGCATTGGACAAATTTTTCATAACCGTATTATACTGACTAGCAATATATATGTTTAATATTAATGCTGAATACATTGTTGGATGAATGAATGAACAAATTATCCTACTATTTATTTTTATAGATACTCAACATTGTCTATAAGTAAGAAGACACGGATATTAACATTTAATAGATGACCCAAAACAAAAGAAAGGTGAATGGATTTTTAAAGGACACATAACCAATAACTGACATACACTTTCAAGTACTCTGTACAGCAGTTTCTAAATCTACAAAGAGACTATGGGTAGCCTTAATAAATACTTTTTTAGGAAGAAAATATATGGGGGATAATAATAGAAAGTGTAGGCAATTTTTATAAGACATTTAACTTTAAAATACCTGTCACAAAGAGTGCAACCTTCATAATTCATGGTATACAGATACAGTATGAAACCTGTTTATAAGGTACTAAAACGAAAGATAATAGGTCAACCTAATGCGTAGACATGTATTTTTCCTATTTAATAATGATTTCTGTTACAATTTATTTTCAAAGTACTTTGGAAAAGATTATAATATTTTACTGTATTTTCAATGCATGAGAAGAAAAAAAAATCCTTCCCTGAAGTGTGTATGTCAGCTTATAAATCACTCTCTTTGGAATAGCATTTAAATTCTGGAAAGTACCATACACATAAACATAACTGTGAATATAGAAGTACAATAAAAATAAATAATAAACATTTTAGCTATAAACCCTTTTTATTCAAAGATATGCATGATGATGTTACGATTCTTGCGAATCAACGTGTTTATACGTAACTGAAATAACATAATTCAAATAGCTAAGAATTATTGTCATTATAGTAGAATGCATTTTTTTCTATCTACGATTTAAATCACACACATTAGAAAATAAAATCTACATTGAACAATGATGTTATTTAATGAAATTGCCTTTTGTGAGGACTTGGTGATATATTTCTCTTCATTTAATGAAGATGTACACTTAGTTGTAAAAGTCACGGGGCTAAATTAGCCTTTTGCTCTTTACCCTACCTTTTCCTTCTTGTCTAAAATGGAATGTGATGACTGGAATTATAGCAGTTATTTTGATCTTACGAGAAAAAAAATCAAGAGAACTTCAAAGATCTTAATCCTAATATTTTTCAACATCCAAATTACTATCATCACTACCCCTAACTACCTGCTTCAGATTAATTCATTATCTAAACCATTTTGTGTTTAGTCCAGTGTAGTTATGACTGCATTATTTGCGATTAGATGTACTACCTAATTAATTAATTTACCTCAGTGAAAAAAAAAGGTTTAACATATTTATCATTTTCAATTACCAAAAACATTATTTTGTAAAAGTCTTCTTCCCTCTTAACATAGTACAATCCTTCTGGTAAAGATGGGGATTTCAGAAACAGTATAAAAACTGCTTTGTCTTTTTAGGAAAAGTAAATAAGGCCTCTATTTTTTTATAAAATTACATCAAAATAATATTATGAGAATAACTCAGAGTAAATAAAATGAACTATCATTCACATTGATGGTTTAAGATTCATAAAAGTTCTGGGAGCCAGCATCTAAGCCACTACTATAAACAGATAACAAAAACTACAATTAATTTCCAAAGGGAAGTAAAGAGAGTTCCACTGGGATTTCATACACTGCAATGAGAACACAGAATTAATGAATGCATCTTTCTTCAAGTTTCACCGCTGGTAAGAATAATAGCCAATGGTACATTGCCTTCCCATTAGAGTTAGTAACCTCCAGAGAGGCTATGAAGGCAAAGAGCATTCCACAAAGTTGCTATTTGATAAGGGTCATTGGTGAGTATATCGAGTTTCTTCTCTGCGATTTCAGAGGGAGAATTTATAAAATGTTATGGCTGCTTATTTGCCACTGAAAGAGGCTGAACTGGAGATTTCATTTATGAAAATGTTAGACGCTCATGTTGCTGCATGGCAGCTGATACAATATGTTTTAAAATTTAAGGAAGAAAAAGGCCAAGATGCAAACCTAGCTCTGCCCAGGGGAAGACTACCTATTGTGTAGGTTCATTACCTGAGTGAATAACAGGAAACTGCTCAGCTTCTGTGTTAAGGTTGATAAGCCAGCATATTTATTTTAAAAGTTCACATGCAGAAGATACACTACAGCTGCTTCCAATATTACAAAATATACTCTTGGAGTGATAAGCTCTGAAGAATGTTTGTACTGTCTACATACTTCAGACAGATTTTTCGATGCAGAATTGAATGTTACACACACACACACACACACACACAAAATCAACGTCATCATTATCATCATCATCGTCATCATCATCCTTCAATCTCAAAAGACTTCTTGTGAAGTCCAATGCAGTAACAGGAAAAAATATGACCCAGTTTAAGATTGCTGATAGCACTTTGGAAGGGCATCAACAGTGACTGCAATAAAAAATATATACTAGGATTCATCTGATGCTGAGAGTTAGGCATCATTTCATGCTGCTTTAAATCTACAAGTGGCAAGATATCATAGATTGTTTCTGCTATTAATACACTTTTGATATAGATAGTTTAGGAGGAAACTTTTAACCAAAGAACCCAGTATTTATTTAGAGTATTGTTACTATTATGCAGCAAATGAACCAAGTTTTTCTGATTTATTTTATAAATACTAGGTTGGTGCAAAAGTAATTGCTGTTTTTGACACAACTTTTAACGCACCAACCTAAAATATATCAATTATTGGTTATTCCCAACTTCTTCCTTTAAGCTAGGAAATTTTAGTGTAATAACAATTTATCTGATTTAATGCAACCATGTAAAATAAATCAGATGAATATAAAATGAAATACTTTTTGTCTTTATTCTTCAATAAATTTGATGCTTTGTTATTTAATTATTTGTTTCTCACTCAGAAAATAGTAATTGAATTTATATTTGGTTTGGGAAACTGTGAAAAGATGCAAGACATGCCGTTGTAAACCCTTGTGAATATAGATAAAGGAAAGTGAAAATTGATCTCTTCTTTTGAACCATTTAAAATATTTGATCAGCCTTTCTTTTAATCAAATTTAAATCACTAGACTAAAGAATGTGACTGGAATAGGACAGGTTTGTTAAATGAAGGGTGAGGAGCATCTAGAATATTCATACATGTATATTGGTTTTGACAAATCAGTTGAAATAGTTTACAAACCATAGTGTGTAAGTTAATTTCTACCTTTTTGATGGGGAGGGAGTCCATGGTCTCTAATAATACCCTAATACATCCTGTTCTTCATCCAACTCTATTGAAAAGGCACTGGTATAAAAAAACAATCTATTGTGGAAATTTATCTGTATGTTACCCTTTTGTTGCAACGGAACCGCCAGTAATGTTATTCAATGGGAATAAGCTAGCTGTGTGAGGAGATCCCTTGGAAAAATCCGTGGAGAATGACATTTAAATAATGTAAGCAAAACTCCCTTACTTTGGGGTTCCAAGAGCTTCATGGACAGCGTCTGAAGGAAGCAAGCATGTAAAGTACCCATTACCCAAAGAGACTGACACCTGTCATTATTAAATCTATATATTTAATCCTTATACATTTTTAGTTTCATTTGAATACATATGACTGGAAGGCCTGTGGTGGCCATCGAGGAATGGAATAAAGGAAGATTATTAAATATGTTGGCAACCACAAGACTTTAGAGCTCAAATAAACTGTGACTATGTTTATGGACAAACCAAGTCTGAGTATGAGGAGAGTGGTTCAGGTGATTTGTGGTAGTTTGATTGTAAATATCTGATACTTTGTTGTGGGAATTAACAGAGAATACTTGATGGGTTTGACCATTAGTTCTTAGCCTCAGCCTTAACTATATTTGATTTGTAGAAACTATAAAATTATTTGATAAAAAGTTGTAAAATTATTCCAAGCATTAATGTAAATCTAATGTAATTAGATTGAATCACATTAATATCATGTAATCCCAATCTAATGTAATTGGTATACATTAGATGCTAGTTTAAATATCAAAAAATCGAGTAAAATCTTCTCCAAGAACTGTTATTTTAAATTTATTTCTGTTACTAAATGCTACTGATACCAACTTGAAAGCATGTATTACGTAATGCAGACATGGAAACAGGATGGATTTAGAAAATAAAAATTACCCTGAACTTGAGACTTGAAGTCTGTCGCTTCATCCTTATAATGGGATGCAGGTTGTAGATTGCATTTTAAATTAATCAGCACATATTTAGCTGTTTCTAAGCCCAAGGTAGAGTTTTGATTTTATAATGCTTTTAATTCATAAAAATAAGTTTAAACTCTACTTTAAAGCATTTTATATTTATGTTGCTGTGGTGAGGGTAGCAGTGGGTAGTCATGTTCGTAATATGACTTGTTGAAAAAACACCATTGCTGTATTCCCATTGATTCCCAAAATTTTGGCAGGAGCGTTACATCTTTTAGGTCATCATTGTATAGTCTATTGAAGCAGTACTTATTAAATAGTCAGTAAAATACTGCCTATTTGAAAGTTAACTATCTTTGGAAACTGCATCAGCTGTTATAGGTCACCAGAATAGTGTTAAGTAAGTTACTGCTTCAGTGCACTAAATAGCACTTTCTTGTCTGAAAGAGTAGAGGCAGCCTCTAAAGGCCCCTGACTTATGATTAGGGATGAGAATACACACAGGGCAAAATCACTTCAACTAGGAAACACACACCTCAGAACTACAACTTGATGGACAGGGCTTTTGAGCCTTTAGGCCTTAAGTAAATAGATAATTAGCTTTCTTATTTACATGGAAACTTCATAACATGACCATTTGAGACACAAACTGTTCTTTTTTATGGTTTTCATCTTGTAACAGTTAAAAATACCAATTGTTTTCAGTAGCTTTAGCATTAATAGCCTTCACAGCATGTCACCGTTTGTTTTAATAATAGAAAATAATTACTAAATTACTGATACTATACGGTGAGCTTTGAATTAACTAAAATTAAGGTTTAAAATGGAGCTTTTAGTGGTATTTCATTTTTATGAGTTTGCCTCTTTCCAACCGGGTTGTATTAAATTAATTCTTCTCTGTAGCTATATAATACTTCCAAATAGTGATCTTAAAAACAACATATATAGTAGGAAGGAACGTGTCTCTTAGAAACACTCATTTAGTGAACTTTTTTTGCAAGCTTGTCCAACCTGCGGCCCATGGGCTGCATGCATCTCAGGATGGCGTTGAATGTGGCTCAACACAAATTCATAAACTTTCTTAAAACATTAAGAGAATTTTTTGTGATATTTTTAGCCCATAAGCTATTGATATTGTTAGTGTGTTTTATGTGTGGCCCAAGACAGTTCTTCTTTCAATGTGGCCCAGGGAAGCCTAAAGATTGGACACCCCGTTTTAGAGTTAAACTATAAATGAGGATGTGTTTCTTCAGCATTGGTGCAATTGTGCAATGGGTAAATAAGATGAAGCTGCCTAAAAATACGGATGGGGGAAGAAGAATTGCCACGTACCATTGAGGGCCATAACTCCCTAGTTATGTAATTCAAAGGAGGCTATTTGACTAGCTAGGCATAATTCAAAACTAGTGGTTTCCTAGATCTAAGTTTGCTTATTCAAAATAGAACACACATACAATAATAATGATGACAACACAGTTAGCATTTAATTAAAAGTTTCTACCTGCTAGAATTTTTCAATTGTTTTATGAGCATTAATGTTTCCAATATTTATTTTGATGTAGTCATTATTATAAACCCCATTATATGAATGAGGACCACAAAACACAGAGAAAGAAAGTCATTTCTCAAGATCACATTGTTGGTAAGTGGTAGAGTCCAGAACCATGCTCTTTCACCAATAGGATATTTTGCCTTGCTTGTTACATGCTTAGACTGTTTATGCATAAAGTATAAAAATATATCCATAAACAGATATGCATCTGCAAAGGCACAGCATGACATACAAAAAATTCTCAAAACCATGTTAATAGGGCATCATTATCCTTTGCACAGATGCGAACAGAGTTGAGAACCAGAAAGACTGAAGAACAAGAGGTTTTTTCAATTATGTAATAAAGCAGAAGTTTAATTACTTTCCCGTATGTGTCCAGAAGCCAGCAGCCCACTGGGCTGCTATCATAGCTCCAAGACGGCATTTCATGGCTTATTACAACTGATGAAAGAAGGCAGACAATGCTTTTCTCCAAATAACTCAGGTTATTCTCTTCTTTTTTTTTTTTTTTTTGAGACCGAGTTTCACTGCTTTTGCCCAGGCTGGAGTGCAATGGCGGGATCTCGGCTCCCCACAACCTCTGCCTCCCAGGTTCAAGCGATTCCCCTGCCTCAGCCTCCCGAGTAGCTGGGATTACAGGTATGCACCACCATACCCGGCTAATTTTGCATTTTCAATAGAGACAGAGTTTCTCCATGTTGGTCAGGCTGGCCACGAACTCCCGACCTCAGGTGATCCGCCTGCCTCGGCCTAACAAAGTGCTGGGATTACAGGCCTGAGTCACTGTGCCTGGCCATATTACCTATTTTTTAAATATTTTTCAACCCAAATCAGATGTTAAACATGGGTAGCACTGACAAAGAACGTGTGCCTTTTGGCCCACAAGGATATATCCTGGTGACACGGTGGGCTGCCACTTATATCTCCTTGACCTGAACTTGGTCATTGCCGCATTGAAATGCAGGTGATTAAAATAAATAGAAGCTAAAAAATCAGGGCTGTTATTAAACTAGTAGGGGAAATGAATATTTGGAGGTAGTTACCAACCTCTGTCACAGCATAATGAGGACAGAAAAACCAGACACAGCAAGTTCATTCTCCAATGTGGCTGCCACCCATCACAATGTCTATTTGGCACTCAAAATGTGGCTGCTCCACTCATTTAATAATTTCATAATGTATACACGTATCAAAACTTCACATTGTACTCCATAAATACATACAACAACTACTTATTAATTTAAAAAATTAATAGATGTGGCTGGTTCAAATTGAGATGTGCTATAAGTAGAAAATACGTACAGCATTTCAAAGACAATGTGAAAAAAGAATATAAAATATCTTAGTCTTTACATTGATTAAATATTGAAATGATACTATTTGGGCTATATTGGGATAAATAAAATATGTCACTGAAATTAATTTCTCCTGTTTCCTTTAACCTTTTTAATGTGGCTACTATAAATATTAACATTACACATGTGCCTTGCCTTATACTCTTTTTTTTATTTTACATTGGCAAATTATACTTGTATATATTTATAGAGTATGAATTGACATGATGATTTCTAATACAATGTGCAATGACAAAATCAAGCTAATTAACCCATCCATCACCTCAAATATTTGAGTTTTTTGTGATTAAAAACTTTTGAGATTTACTCTTTTAGCAATATTTAGAAGTATGGTAATCAGTTCTTAGCTATATTCACCATATGGTGCAGTAGATCACACACACCCACAAAATCAAACTTATTCCTCCTGTCTAACTGAGGCTTTGTACCCTTTGATTACTATCTGCCATTTTCCCCATGCCCCAGCCTCTGGTAACCACCATTCTACTCTCTGCTTCTATAAGATTAATTGGTTTTCGATTTCAAATTTGAGTGGAAATATGCAGTATTTGCCTTTCTTGGTTTAACTTACCTCACATAGTGTAATGTTCTCCAATTCTACGTTATCACAGTTGACATATTTTTTTCTTTTCTTTTTTAAAGAAAAGTGCATATATATATATATACACCACATTTTCTCTTCATCCATTCATCTATTGATGGTCACGTTGGTAGATTCTATAACTTGGCTACTGTGAATAGTGTTGCAGTGGATATAGGTGTACACACATCTCTTTGATATAATGATTTCAAATTTGGAGGGTAAATACCCAGAAGCGGCATTTCTGGATCGTATGTTAATTTTATTTTTAGTTTTTTGAGAAACCTCCGTATAGTTTTCTATAATGGCTGTACTAATTTACATTCCCACAAAAAGAGTTAAAGTGTTTCCCCTTCTCCACATCCTTGCCAACACTCGTCTTTGGTTTTTTTGGTAATAGCCATCTATCACGTGTGAGGTGATACCACACAGTGGTTTTAAACTACATCATTATAATGATTAGCAATTTTTTCATGTACCATCTGTTAGCAACTTATATCTTCTTTTGAAAAATGTCTCTCCACTCCTTTGCTTATTTCTTAACTGGATTATTTGTTTCATTTTTATAGAGTTGTTTGAGTTCCTTATATATTTTGAATATAGATCCCTCATCAGATGTAGAACATACAAACATTTTTTTTTTTAATTTGTGGGGGTTGTTTCTTCATTCTGTTAATTGTTACCTTTATTGTGGAGAAGCTTTTTATTTTGATATAATTCAATTTGTCTATATTTGCTTTTGCTGCCTTCACTTTTGGGGTCAAACATAAAAACATCATTGCCCAAGATCAATGTCATGTAGTTTTTCTCCTATATTTTCTTTAAGTAGTTTTACAGTTTCAGGTTTTATGTTTATGTCTTTAATCCATGTGAGTTTATTTTCTTATGTGATGTAAGATGATGATCGCATTTCATTCTTTTACATGTGGATGTCCAGTTTTCCCAACACCATTTATTGAAGAGATTGTCCTTTGTCCATTGCATACTCTTGGCACCATTGTTGAAAATCCATTGACCTTAGATGCATGAGTTCATTTCTGTGATCTCAATGCTGTTCCATTTGTTTAATGTGTTTATTTGAATCCAGTATCATGCTATTTTAATTATTTTAGCTTTGCAGTATAGTTTGAAATCAGGTAGTGTGATACCTCCACCTTTGTTCTTTTTGTGGAAGTGCAGATTTTAGTCTTTCTATATGTGTCATTGAGGATGAGAATTGAAAAGCAACTCAGAATAAGTATTGAGCAAGTCAATTCATGGTATCTGTGAAAAGTTGCAATTACTAAAAAAAAAAACCAGCTAAAAATGCCATGTCTTATATACCATAGTAATATAAAATATATTTCATAATGTAGTTGTACAACTTCAAAAGAGCTTTTTATACAATACCACCAAGAGTATATATAAAA
>NW_012109763.1:871745-873834 GCF_000951045.1 Mandrillus leucophaeus | reverse complement strand
TGTTGTAGCATGCTTTGGCTTCAAAGATCCCAATGGGATAAGAAATAATGGTCATTCTCAGCAAGGATCCAAACTTCATTTTAATAAAATGCAATACATTTATCATTATGAAAAATCTTCTGGCTAATTTCAAATTCTAAATCATTATGAAGTTATATTAAATGCAATAAATTCCTGAATATGAAATGTTGCTTTCTAATAAATTATTTTAGCTTTATTTAATTTGCTATTATAGTATTAATTAGTATCAGAGTTATAAAATTGCAGCATTAGCCATGGGCTTTTTGCCATTTCAAGTGCTGTTTTCTAAAGTAAATCTAGCTAAAAATAATTATTTTTACAGTGTGGGAGCTATGATTCTATCTTATGAATTAGGATTGGGAGATGATATTTCATCTCCCTATGTTTGTGCCACAATACTAGTAATAACCCACTTATGGAAACTCGTAGAATTACAAGTACAAAAATGAATAAATATTCCTTGTATACACAAAGAAGTGACTTTGCTTCATCTTTCCTATTAAAATTATTTTTAATCTTAGGAACTTCACATATTGACATTCTTGCTGGGACTCCAAATAGGCTATAACTAGTTCTCCTGGTCCTGGAGAATAATTTTCGTTCCCATAATAGAGACTAATTCTTCAAATCACTTATTCCTTACCACTTCTTGTGGCTCAAGCATTTGTCTTTTCTGTTCAAAACTTGGTTAATCATACAAGTACTCAGTTCCTGTAATGCATGTGTGTTTCTTCAACATCTTACTGCTTTTACTGTTTCTACTTACCTTTTCCGAGTTACCAAATGTTTTTCTTTTCTTCATTTCAAAGGCATGAAAAATTCACATCAAGGAAAGAGCAGTCTCTTCCATCAGTAGTGCTGGGGACCCTGGATAACTACACGTAAAAGAACGAAACTAGACTCTTATTTCTCACCTTACACAAAAATTAGTTCTAAACAAATTAAAAACTTTAATATGACACCGGAAACTATGAAATTACTAGAATAAAATACAGGGAAAATGCTTCATGAAACTGGACAAGGCAAGGATGTTTTGAATAAGAGCTCAAAAGCACAGGGATCAAAAGCAAAAACAGACAAAAGGGAATTACATCAAACTAAAGATTTCTGCACAACAAAGGAAACAAGCAATAAGATAAAGAGACAACCTAAAAATGGGAAAATATATGCAAAAAAAATCCACCTGACAAAGAGTTAATATCCAGGATGTATAAGAACCTGAAACAACTCAGCAAAAAAACAAACATTCTGATTAAAGAATAGACAAAATACCTGACTAGACTTTTCTCCAGATTAGACATACAAATGGCCAAGTGGTAAATGGGCAAGTGCTCAGCATCACCAGTCATCAGAGAAATACAAATCAGAACTACAATGAGATATTACTTCACCCCAGCTAGAATGGCTAGAATTGAAAAGGGAAAAAAAAAAAAACAAAAAAAAAAACACAGGATAACACAAAAGAAACAAACAAAAATGCTGGCAAGGATATACAGAAAAGGAAACTTTTACATACCATTGTTGATGGAAATGTAAATTAGTATAGTCACGATGGAGAACAGTATGGAGGTTCTTCAAAGAACTAAAAATAGAACTACCATATAATCTAGCAACACCACCGTTGTGTATATAGCCGAAAGAAAGAAAATTGGTATACTGAAGAGATAGTTATATTTCAGTGCGTATTTAGAACTATTCACAAGAGCAAAAATACAGAATGTTAACTCCCCCAATTTGATGATTCTACTCTGTATACATGCATTAAAACCTCACATTGTACTCCACAAGTACAATTATGTACAATTATATGTTAATTATAAATTTTAAAAATAATTTTTAAAAATTTAATTTATAATAGATAATTCTTATAAATTAGAATATTAATATACTATACATGTTATATACAGAAAAGAGAAAGGTTAATTTTAAATAAAATTAAAGTACTGTGAATATCACTAAGCTCTAATGGTATTTTTGTTGTTGTGGATTTTGTTGAGAGTTTCAAATAAAACTTTATTTCTCACTAGTTAGAAATTATTGTGCACAATATCATAAACAACATACCACA
>NW_012109763.1:859900-871040 GCF_000951045.1 Mandrillus leucophaeus | reverse complement strand
AGAGATCCACTTCTTAGACTGAAGTCATCATTGGTTTTGGATGTAGATTTTTGTCTATGGGGTTTCTAAAGATAAAAATGTATTTTTACCCAGTTATAATTTTAGTGTATCTAATGCTTTAATTGAATCATGTCATAATAGCTATAAGCTAATAGAACAACCAAAATTTCAAAATGCTCATGACAGCATGAAACTTAAGATACTCCCCCACTGATATATAATGGAAGTACTCATTTACCATTTAAAATATGCAAATTGATTGTATAATTTTATGGTTATTAAAGGAAAATTGAATAAAACCGGTCTCCTTTATTAGGAGATGTCAGAAACAAACAGCTGTGAACTGCATCAACTTTGATATCACAGGCAAAAACAATGTAGCTGCTTTCCTGAAGTTTACTAATGCTTGTTTTGTTAATAGTATATATTAACTATATATATAATAAACATATATAATAATATATATATGTATTTCTGAAAATTAAGTGAAGAAACATGAGAACAATATTATGCTTTTATTTGGTTCATTTCAATAATGGAAAATACTTCAATATATGTGGCAGATATTTTAATTTAACTAAATTGTATATACTACCCATGTAAAGAGAAAGATTCCTTGCAAAAGTACTTTTCGGTTAAAGGATAAATCAACTGTCTTTGTTTTATAGGACAGTAGAAAAATGCCTTTCTTATAATAAACAGCTCTGATGTGCAACAGGTCACTTCGTTCCAGTCCCTAACACAGAATAATTCAAAACTTAACATTTCCACTAATTGAATTTTGACATATCATCAGCCATTTTAGTGAGGAAAAAGCTCTTACGGAATGTATTACTATAAAATTTTATAACTCTTAATTACAGAACACCATGCATCTCAAGCAATATTATAATAGTTCTTTTTGGCTTCCAGAACAATTCTGACTTTGCAATTGTATTGAAAAGAAAAATAAAATTGATGTGCTTTTTTGCAAATTAAACTTCGTCTCCCCAACATACATATTGAAGTCCTAACCTCCGGTGTTTGTAATGGTGATCTTATTTGGAAAGTAGGGTCTTTGAAGATGTAAGCAAGTGAAGGTAAGGTCATACATGATTAGGGGGAGCCCTAATCCAACATCACTTGCTTATAAGAAGAATTATATGTGGTGAAGAAGGCAGAGATTGGAGTGATGAGTCTACAAGCAAAGGACAGACATGTTATTGCTGGAAAACACCAGAGGACCAGAAAAGTCACTCGGTGCTCCTCAGTGAGCAGGTCTACACAAACCTCTCCTCAAAGGCTAATGGAGCTGAGAGGCTGAAGAACGAGGCTGCCAAATCCAGTTTCTCGGAAAGAAACATTAATAGGGACTTACCAACAGAAGCTGTCTCTGGTGGCTATGAGATGGTGGATCCTCACACCAGTCCTCCAGTAAGTTTTCCTTATATAGCAAGTGTTTGATAAAACCTGTGCAACTGCACACATCACACTTTTTTTTTTTTTTAATTTAACAAAACTTGTAACCACTGGGCAGGGTAGATAAACCTCTTTATGAGGGGTTATCTGTATTTCTCTATGAGAAGATATTTATGCTACAGGCATTGTCTCTTGACCTTGCTGCGGGACTGCCTTGGTACACAGGAGTCAAACATCCCTCTTTATGAATGTATCCTTCGAGATGATGTTACTCTTGCCGTGCAACAGGATGTTTTCCTATACTGGGAGCCATTCTTGACATCTTATGATTTCTTATAGTTTGCAATTATGACAGCCCTAGTCACTGGATCATATTTAAGGTACTTTCCCTTTCCGTGTAGCATATTGAAAACTTCTTAATGTTTGTATTTCCTTTCATTATGTTCCTGGAATCCTAATGCTCAGCAGTGAGAGTCGAGACTCTCTTGGAAAAATATGTTTCTTGGGTTTCTACTGTCTCTCTAGAATTGCTTGGTCCTGGAACACCTTGCCTATAGGGAAAAATTAGCCTTAGTGCCTGCAGTCCCTCTCACTGGACAATCAATCTAGCAGATTGCTGAAATGAAGCTGTTGAGGATGTTTGTGGAGCCTGGACCCCTGTAAACCTGGAGAGGAATAATACGCATGCGGTATGATCATTAGAACACTGTCTGCAACATTTGACTGTTCAGGTCTTGGGTAACATATATTTTTCTATGTTGCATTTTCTTCTGCAGTAGTGAGATATGCCTCAAATATGTCATTTCCATCTGCTATTTTCCTACTTCTTTGAGGAAGATGTAGCTGAGTTTTGAATAGTTTATTCTACTCCTTAAGTTGGTTTACTTCCTTCTCTAAGTTTTGTGAGTGATAGGGACAGCAGGTACAAACCATGACTGTCCTTGGCTATCCAGAAATTTAGTCACACTGCACATAAGGCCAGCATTATTTGTGGGAATGGAAATCCTTTCATCATTTTCATATCTCTCTAGCTGAATTATACTGTTTTTCTAATTTATTTTTCCAATTTTTATAGTTGGAATCCTTTATATGTGAGAATACATACACACACACACACACACACACACACACACACACACACAGAGTCAGTATTTTAATAGCCACTAAACTCAGTCATTAAAAAATTATTACCCCTCTTCACCTTCCTCATTGAGGATAATCTCAACCAGAATGCATTTTCCCAATGGCCCCATGTCTAATCTACGGCTCGTATAACAGTCATTTGCCTGTTTGTTCGCAGATTCTGCACACATCCCAACCTGCCTCACTTCTTCTTCTTCTCACTCTTTGTTAAGTGGGATGACTTCCTCATTCTACAGGTACCAGATAATCTTGTGTGCTGGCTTCTGCTTGCGTACAGCCAAGGGAGATCACCAAAGACAATTTGGCAGGAAACAGGAAAAGAGTCCGAAGGATTTTCCTTCCTCTCACTGAGGTCTGAAATAATGCTATGTAGCCCTCTTTGACGCTCCAAATTTCTGTACTTTATTCATGGCCCTTAGCTTCAGATACAGCCAGATGACCCCGTCTTCAAAGCGCTACCTCCTGTCTCATTACCCTGCAGAGCAGCAGTTGGTACCGGAGCTATTAATTGGGCTCTGCCCATCCAACCCTAAAATGCATAACGGCTTCCTAATGTATTTGCCTCATCTTTTAAAAATTTTCCTGCCACCAAACTTGAAATTAGTTTCTTATTTTAAATTTCCTTCGTCTGTTCAATGTGCTGTTTTTCTGAATATATTCTAATAAACCAGGATTCAATCTAGTATTCAACTAACTGGCCCTTTTTAATAATTCTCATTCTGGTATGCAGAAGTCTAAAGTGACTCTCAGGATTCCTGTCCCCAAGTGTACATGCCCGGTATAATCACCTCTCTTTACATATGGATGAGGTTTTGTGTATAATGGAATATCACATCTATAATCAGCTTATGTTAAGTGGCAAAAGGCATTTTGCAGATGTAATTAAGCTCCCTAGTCAGTTGACTGAGTTTAAGAAAGATGCAAGTAGCACGTAGCGAACCGCTTGTGGAGAATGACAGAATCTAACATCAGATAGTCTTAGTGTAACCACAGGCATTGCATTGTGCCAATGCCTGACTAATATTAGAAAAAGACTCACAAGAACTCCAGTCTGCATGACACATTGATTGCAGCCTCAGGAGACCTAAACAAATGACTCAACTACCATGAACTTTGATCCAGACTGACTGAAACTGTGGTGTAATATATGGGTGTTATTTTTGGCCATTAAGATTGTAGTAGTATGTGATATATCAATCGGAAATTAATTTACTCATCTTTATTTTTATCTGTTCTCACAGCCTTACACATGTTAATCTAGTATGCTACTTCACCTCAAGTATCCACCTCATTTATAACTACACCTAGCAATTATGTATTTTACATTGATTTTTCAAGGTTTTCCCCTTGCCAGTCTTTGCAAATTTGGTAAAGACATCCTGGAGGTGTATGGGATTTTCCTTCATTGCTTTAATCTGGACTCTACCTAAAATGTATCATTTCCTAATTCATTGTGTCCTGTGGAGGAGTCATTCTAATCTGCTCTCAAAATCTGCATTCTCATCCTATCTTTGATTCTACTGAATCCAGTCACCATTTCTGGCATATTGAAAATATTTTTCTCTTTTTGAATGCTGTTTTTAAGATCAAGCACTTGGTAGCACTCCCTTTTATCTTTTATTAATATGTATCCTGATTTAGACATCTTTTTCATTATAATCACTGTCAGGTTTATTGATTAAAATGTTTCTTTTTATTGTGTTCTATTTTCGTTATTCTATTTTTTCTTTTCTGATAGTAAGACTAAACAAATCATTTCAGTTCTCACTTGATTTAATTACCTTGATAATCTTGATTCTCAGAATCAGGCTCTTCCAGGCACAAATTAGCTTTCTTGCTTGCTTTCTTGGTTTTCCCTTCTTAGCATTGTTTACAATAATTTCACTGAATTATTTCATAACTTAAACCAAACAACAGAATACTACCTTTATTATAAGAACATCTACCCCATGTGTTTCTTTATTATAAAATCTATCATTTTACCATTTCTATCTCTGAAATCTAAAGCCATGTTCAAAACTCCTGAATGTATCAAACCCAGAGCCACCTTGTGATGACAAAGTGGCTCTCAAGAGGCTATGTCCAAACCATAAAATTACAAAAAAGAAGTGCCTACTTTTGTCCTTCAGTGCAATTAATAGAATTTGAAGTAGTAAATTGAAAATAATGAGTTTAGCATACATAGCATTTAGCTAACTCTGCAGTTGGAAATCTTGGCAGAGCTGAAAACACACACCTGTTTTGTTTCTTTCATCAGTCAAAAGTCCTTTCTAGACTTTTGTCAAGACTCAAGATTAATGATATTTTCCTTAACCTCAACCTGCAAATGACAGTCCAGGTGGTGAATCTGTTCTCCAGATCAAGACACAAAACCCACACATTAAGATCTCACTTGTTTCCCAAATATCAGGTACCCTATCTTTTAAAGCCCTCAACTACTGTCATGCATGGCTTAATGACAGGGGGCAAGTTCTGAAAAATGGGTCCTTAGGTGATTTTGTCATTGTGCAAATGTGATGTGGTGTACTTATACAAATATAGATGGTATAGTCTGCTACACACTTAAGCTATATGCCATAGCCTATTGCTCCTAGGTTACAAACCTGTCCAGTGTGTTTGTGTACTGAATACTGTAGGTAATTATAACAAAAAGGTAAGTACCTGTATTAGTCCATTTGCATGCTGCTCTAAAGACATGCCTGAGACTGGGTAATTTACAAAGAAGAGAAGTTTAATTCAGTCACAGTTCCACATGGTTGGGGAAGCCTCAGGAAAATTACAATCATGTGAAAAAGGAAGAGGCCCATCTTACATGGCAGCAGGCAAGAGTGATCAAAGGAGCAGAGGGGGAAGAGTCACTTATAAAAGCATTAGATCTTGTGGGAACTCACTATCATGAGAAGAGCAAGGGGGAAACACACCCATTTATCCAATCACCTCCCATCAGGTCCCACCCTGGACACCTCGGGATTATGGCAACTACAGTTTGGATGAGATTTGGGTGGGGATACAGAGCCAAACCATATCAGTACCTATGTATCTAAACATATCTAAACATTTCAAAAGTGCAGTTAACGTACAGTATAAAACATGATTCACCTTTATAAGACACCTACCATAAATGGAGTTCACAGGACTGGAAGTTGCACTGGGTGAATCAGTGAGTGGTGAGTGAATGTAAAGGCCTAGGACACTCCTGTACATTACTGCAGGCTTTATAAACATTGCACACTTAGGCCACACTAAATTTATAAAGAATGTTTTTCTTTCTTTAATGGTAAATTAGTGTTAGTTTACTGTAACTTTTTAACTTTACAAAACCTAATTTTTAAAAAAACCTTTAGACTCTTGTAATAACACAACTTAAAACAGAAACACATTGTACATCTATATCAAAACATTTCTTTACTTATCTCCTGATTCTCTAAGTGTTTTTTCTATTTTTATAATTTTTTTTTTTACTTTTTATTAATATATATTTTTGTTAAAATCTAAGACACAAGCACACACATTAGCCTAGGTCTACCCAGGTTTAGAATCGTTAATATAACTTTTCTCCACCTCCACATCTTGTCCCACTAGAATGTCTTCAGGGACAATAACACACATGGAACTATAATGTCTTATGATTAAAAAAAAAAAAAAACAAGCCTCCTTCCGGAATACCTCCTAAAGGACCTGCATGAGGCTGCTTTATAATTAACTTATTTTTTAAAAGTAGAAAGAGTAAATTCTAAAATAACAAAAAAAGTATAGTAAATACATAAGCCAGTAACAGTGCCATTTATTATCAAGTATTATATGCTATACATAATTATATGTGCTGGACTTTTATATGACTGGCAGTTTAGTAAGTTTGTTTACACTAGCATCACCACAAGCAAGTAAATAATGTGTCATGCTACAACATTACAAGGCCTATGACATCACTAAGTAATAGGAATTTTTCAGCTCCATTACAATCGTATGAGACTACTGTTCTATATGCAGTCTATCATTGGCCAAAATGTCATCACGTGGCACATGACTGTACTCAAAAACCATTCAACATCTGTAACTACTACCTGTTACTAACTACTAACAGTTAACTGTTAAACAGAAGTGCTGAGAGTGGGTATCCTTGTCTTGTTCCTGATCTTAGGGAAAGAGCCTTCATGTTTTCAATGTAGAGTGCAGTGTTAACTGTGGACTTATCATAGGTGGCCTATACTGTTTTGAGGAACACTCCTTTTATACTTAATTTGTTGAAGATTTTAATCATAAAAGTATATTTAATTGAAAAATGCTTTAATGGCAAAGCAAGTTAATCGATTTGCATATGTTGCATTAACCTTGCATTCCAAGATAAATCTGACTTGTGCATGGTGAATGAGCCTATTAATGTACTGTTGAATGCAATTTGCTAGTATTTTCTTGAGGATTTTTCATCTGTGTTTATTAGTAATATTGGCTTTTATTTTCCTATTCTTCCAGTGTCTTTGTCTGGTTTCAGTATCGGGGTGATGCTGACCTCATCAAACGCATTTAAAAATATTCCCTCTTCTTCAATTTGTTTGGAAGAGTTTGAGAAGGAGTGGCATGAGTTTTTTTAAAACGTTGGATAGAATTTAGCCATGAAGCTTCTGGTCCTGGGCTTTTCTTTGATGAAAGATTTTTTGTTACTGATTTAATCTCTTTACTTGTTATTTGTTTGTTCAGATTTCCAATTTCTTTGAGGTTCAGTCTAGGTAGGCTATATGTTGATATAAATTTACCCATTATTTTTAGGTTGCCCAATTTCCTGTTATGTAATTGGTTGTGGTAGTTTCTTATGATCCTTTGTATTTCTGTAGTGGCAATATCTTCTCTTTCTTTTTTGATTTTATTTATTTGAGTCTTCATTTTTCTTAAGTAGCCTAGCCAAGGATTTGTCAATTTTGTTTAGCTTTTCAAAATCCAACTCATTTTCATTTATCTTTTCTACTTTTTTCCTAGTCTCTATTTCGTTTATTTCTGCTCCTATTTTTATTTCCTTCTGTCTGTTAACTTTGAGCTTAATTAGTTCTTTTTCTCTAGTTTCTTGAGATATAATGTTAGATCGTTTGCAATCTTTCTTCTTTTTGATGTAGGTGTTCATTGCTCTAAACTTTCCTTTAAGAAACAATTTTGCTGAATCTTACAACTTTTTGTATGTTGTGTTTCCATTTTTGTTTCTCTAAAATATTATTAAATTTCTTCTTTGACCCAATAGTTGTTCAGAAAGAAATTGTTTAATTTCCACATATGTGTTAATTTTTGATGGCTTCTTCTGTTATTAATTTCTAATTTCATACAATTGTGGTTTAAAAAGTTACTTGATGTGATTTCAGTCTTCTTAAATTCGTTAAGTCTTGTTTTTGGCCTAACATGATCTATCCCAGAGAAGGTTTTGTGTGTACTAGAGAAGAATACATATCCTGTTGCTATTGGGTGGAAAGCAATATGTGGAATCCTGTTGCTATTGGGTGGAAAGTCATATATGGAATTCTATATATGACTGTTAGGTCTATTTGGTCTAAAGTGTAGATCAAGTCCAAGTTTTCTGTCCTGATTTTCTGTCTAGATGATCCAAGCAATGTTAAAAATGGGATAATAAAATTTCCTATTATGATTTTCTTGCAGTCTATATCTCCTTTTGAATCTCCTAAAGTTTCTTGCAATATTTATGTGCTGAGATGTTGAGTACATGCATATTTTAAATGGTTATATTTTCATGATGAAATGAACCCTTTTACTACATAACAACTTTCATTGTCTCTTTTTAAAGTTTTTGACCTAAAGGAGATTTTTCCAAAATGAGTATAGCCCCAAGATTGCTCCGATTACAGGCGTAAACCACTGTAGTTGGTCCTGGAATTTTTATTGTAATAATTTTAGACCGTGGTTGATGACAGGTAACTCAGACCGCAGAGAGAGAAACCACTGATTGGCATGGGGAGGCAGGGGACTTACGTACTATTTTTTGGTTGCCAGTTTTTCTCTTTCAGGATTTTGAATGTATCATTCGACCCTTTTCTGGCCTGCAGGAGTTTTGCTGAGAAATTTACTGATAGTCTTATGGGTTTTTAAAATATGTGACAATTTGCTTTTTCATTGTTGCTTTTAATATTTCTGTCTTTAAATTTTGACAGATTTAGTAAAGTGTGTCTTGGTGTGGGTCTCTTTGGATTTATTTTATTTGGTGTCCTTTGGGCTTTCTGATTCTGACTTACTATTTTCTTCCCTAGTCTTGGATAATTGTCTGCTATTATTTCTTAGAATATGTGTTCAATCTTTTTCTCTCCTTCTGGCATGTGAATAATGCATAAAGTTTTCCATTTAATGTTGTCTATAAGTCTCTTGAGCTATCTTCCCTTCCTTTTTAAAAATTTTTTCCTCCTCAAATTGTTTTCTAACGTCTTCAAGTTCCCTAATTTTTTTTCCTACATGATCTAGTCTGCTCTCAAACCACTCTATTCAATTTTTAGTTCAGTTATAGTATTCTTCAGATCTGTGATTTCTGTTTGATACTTTAAAATACTTTGTACCTCTTTGTTAACATTCTCAGTTTGTTTTTGCATTGTTCTTTTGACCTTGGCCAACAACTTTGTAAACATCATCTTGAATTCCCTGTTGGGTAAAATCACATCTTTATTTTACTCAGTTCAATTACTGGAGAAAGATATTTTTTCTTTTATTTAGAATATGTTTCCCAATTTCTTCATTTTTCTTGACTTTGTTGGTATGCGTTAGTTAAGACCACTACTTCTCCCAGTCTTGTCAGATCGGCCTCATGAAGTAGAAGGATTTCATTAATCTGTCCAGCTAGAGACTTTATGGAGTCTCTCAACTCTTCATTTGTTCAGACTACTGTCTTTGCTGAAGGTGATCTCCTAGAGCTTAGGATGTACCATGTTTGTAAGGATACTGAAGCAAGTAAGGTACAAGCCAGACTCTCCAGATAAATCTGGAAATGTTGGGATGTTAGATGTATATTCTAGTTCCTTCTATCTTGATGAAGATAGCTCTTTTCATCAAGATGGAAAAAAAATTAGTGAACTCAAAGACATTAGAAAAAAGTCCAATTTGAGAAGGAAGATTAGTGAAGCTGACTGAAGATGCTTATTTCCCATTCTTCCTGCACTAAGCTGGGCAGAGGATCTTTGAAAAATGCCTGATACTCACTTTCAGCATGCTCTGATCATGTGGGGATAGCTGCTGGAAGAGGGCTCATTGTATATCCAAATCTTTGTTCTTTTGTGGCCTAGGGCCACTCAGAAATGCAAACTTATATTGACCCCAGAGCTAAGTCATTAAGGAGATAATACCTTGGGTGGGAACTACAGACATTGCAGTATTGGATGCATGGGTCACACTCCTTCTAGGAAGAATGGGTAGGTCTGGTTTTATCACTTGCGTAAGCCAGGGAGAATGTTTGTGCAGTGCCAAGCTCTGGCTGTGGGTGCCGAAGGACTATTGTTTGTTTACCCTGTTAGCTCCCCGAAGCAAGTTTCTTAGAAGCCAAGATAACAAGTAGCCACTGGAAGTGTGTGCCGTAATCCCCTTCCCAAGAGGAAATGAGAGCTGCATATTTCCACCCCTTTTCTGCATTATCACAAGGAGTTGTAGTCATTGGAAGTGTTCACATACCCATTTAAAACCACCTGTTTTGCCATCTTGGAATACATACATATGTCTAGGCCCTTCTGTCCGGAGGTAAGAGGCTTAGGAGGGAGTTCTTTGATGGATAGCTATAAAAGCTGGTGCATAAACTCCTTTTGGGGATAAACTGGGTGTTGCATTTTTAAACCCCATTTCTGCACTGCTAATAGATTATGAAGCCCCTGAAAGAACTTAGGCACCTATAGAAAATGATTGCTTTTTTCCTATGATCTATAGACACTCATGTGGTCTAATTCCCTCTGCTGATGAATTAAGCGACAAACAGTGGGGGATCTTAGATTTAGGACACTGTATGTGAACTCTGATTCCTCCTCTCAACAGGGAGAAGCTAGACGTTGGGACTTATTTTCCCTATATTATGGTGCAGTGCCTAGGGCAAGCTCTGTGCCTGAGTGGAGTGTGCCTTAACTCTTCTTCCCTGTCATATGTGGATATTTTCCCAGTTGTCCATTGGTTAAAATCTTTCAGCTAGACTCTGACTCTCTCTCAGAGGAGACTGATCCATGAATGCATATTTATTTGGTGCTTTAGTGGATGGAGGGAGAGTGAGGGGCTTCCTATTTCCCTATGTTGCTGACATCACCTCTGAAAATATAATGTTTTAAGGCTTTTCCATTATAGGTAAAGCAGTGAAATATTATTTGAAAGTACATTTTGTTAAAGATGTCAATTTCAAATTCTAGATCTAGCTCTCACTCTAAATGAAGAAAGGTGAAGAGCTAATAAGCTACTAGTGGAGATAAAATGAGCATCATTTAAAGACAGGAATATTAATGTATATACACAAAAAGAAAATTTTTTAAAAAATACATGGAACAATGAAAATCAAATAGGAAGATATGATATTGAAACCAAATAAAAATTTTAATTGCATTGCATTAAATAAAAATAAATAAATAAATAAAAATATGAATAAATA
>NW_012109763.1:858291-859710 GCF_000951045.1 Mandrillus leucophaeus | reverse complement strand
CTGCCTCAGCCTCCTGAGTAGTTGGGACTACAGGCGCCCGCCACCTCGCTCGGCTAGTTTTTTGTATTTTTTAGTAGAGACGGGGAAAATATGAATATATTAATTAAAGTCAAAACTTATCAAGTTGGACAAAAAGGCAAGATTCAACTATGTGATCATCAAAGAAGTCTATTTTATATTTTAGGGGAGAGGTAAGTTAAAGAGTAAAATAAATACACCATTTCAACAAGTACCAAATGAAAAGAAGAGTGGCTATATCAATATCAGACAAAGTAGATTTTACAATGGGAACTATTACTAGAGATAAAGATAGTTAATTGATAGTGACAAAACTTGACCAAAATTTAACTAACACAACAATATAATAAATAATAATATTTTTACAGACCCATTTGACCCAGTAATCCAATTGTTGGTTATATACCCCCCAAAATAACTCGTTCTACTATAAAGAACACTTACAGTTCATCACAGCACTATTCACAATAGCAATGACGTGGAATCAACCTAGATGCCCGCCAATGGTAGACAGAATAAAGAAAATGTGGTACATATACACCACGGAATAGTATGCAGCCATAAAATAATAAGATCATGTCCTTTGCAACAACATGGATGGAGCTGGAGATCATTACCCTAAACAAACTAATGCCGGAACGGAAAACAAATACACGTTCTCTCTTATAAATGGGAGCTAACCATTGAGGACACACGGACACAAAGAAGGGAACAATGGACACAGAAGCTTACTTGAGAATGGAGGGTGAGCAGAGTGTGAAGGTAAAAAACTGTCCACTGGGTACTATGCTTATTATACCTAGGTGCTAAAATAATATGTACACCAAACCCTGGTGGCATGTAATTTGCCTATAAAACAAACCTGCACATATATCCCTGAAACCAAAATTAAAACAATTACCTTGTTTATAAAAATAGGTGGTGGGCCATATTCGGCTTAGAGGCCATAGCTTGTTGTTCAATGTCATAGACCAATCATCCAGCCTATAGATTAGGTCAATTAGGTGCCTAGTAATCACAACCAGTGACAGGTGAAAGGTAGAGACAGCTGAGAAATAATAATGCCTTGGAACAGCCCCATCAGTTACAATTATCAGCAGGGACATTGCAGTTAGAAGAGGGTGTTAATAAGCCACTCAGTAGATAGTCATATCAAGGGAAAAAAATGTATCTTTAAACAGAAAAACACGAGGTATTTGTATTTGCATAATGGAATTATGTTTTCAGAGTGGCCATTATATTTTTCTACAGTTATACAATATTTTGTATTGTATACAAATACAAAACACGAATATTTACATAAACATAGCATTATTTAGAATGTCATCATTTGAAATTGGAAATATGAAAACTAAACTCCTCCGTACAAACAGTAGAAGTTAACGAAAATGGCAGATGCAT
>NW_012109763.1:824914-858241 GCF_000951045.1 Mandrillus leucophaeus | reverse complement strand
AACCAGTGACAGGTGAAAGGTAGAGACAGCTGAGAAATAATAATGCCTTGGAACAGCCCCATCAGTTACAATTATCAGCAGGGACATTGCAGTTAGAAGAGGGTGTTAATAAGCCACTCAGTAGATAGTCATATCAAGGGAAAAAAATGTATCTTTAAACAGAAAAACACGAGGTATTTGTATTTGCATAATGGAATTATGTTTTCAGAGTGGCCATTATATTTTTCTACAGTTATACAATATTTTGTATTGTATACAAATACAAAACACGAATATTTACATAAACATAGCATTATTTAGAATGTCATCATTTGAAATTGGAAATATGAAAACTAAACTCCTCCGTACAAACAGTAGAAGTTAACGAAAATGGCAGATGCATCTATTTCATATGGCCGTGTAATCAGTCAAACAATTTATGGTGGATGCCAGTTTGAATGCCTCACATTTCAACCTTATTTTTCATTTCAGGAATATACCAATGTTTCAACTTTAGTGAAAGGCAAGCAATGCTTCTCTCTAAATGACTAAATGTTATTTGACAGTATTATATAACTCTATGGATTTCATAATAGGCTTATTATATTGAAAAGGTATATTATGCTCTTTTCCTAACTCAGTTAAAGATTAAATTTCAATATGATCTTTATACATTTATTTTCATAACACTTAGCAATAGATTATATGATATATATGGTCTATAAATATTGCCTTTCATAAAATCTCTCAAAATTGAACATAAAATAAAATCTTCAAGATATTAAAAAAACTCAAAATAGTGAATATTCTTACCAGGATACAGCACTGAGAAAAAAAAACACATAAAAGGAAGAATATGAATATGATAAATGATAAAATAAAGTAGAAATTAAGAAAGATTAAAACAGGAGATAAATGAGAAGAGATTCAAAACAGTATGTTTCCTTTCTTTATTTTTTTAGATGGAATCTGATATTTATTGCGAAAGTTTCACCTATAAAATTATGTTCTATAAATACAATCTAGAGATGACTTTGGCTAAATTGGCACCATCTTTATGTTGTTCAAAAATGTTGTTTTGCATAATTTATTTTTTTGAATTTTTTAAACAAAACTTGTTATATTACAAGTAGATATTATACACATTGAATTTTAAAAATCACCTGGATGTTGAAAGGAAGCTCTAAAAGAAGCAATAAATCTATCATTTCCATCATAATAAAGCTTGTAAATTTAAGATGTTATATTCTAAAATTGTCTCCTAAATACAAATATCTTCTGGAAATTAACAATTTAAACTGTTATTTGCCAATAAAATCTTAGTAGTATAACTAATTTATTGGAATTTGAACATTTGTTATTTAGTTTAATTTGTATTTATTTATCTATTTACTTCTGAGACACTGTCTCACTGTCGCCCAGGGTGGAATGCCCTCGTGCAATCCCTGTTCAGGGCAGCTTCGACCTCCTGAGTTCAAATAATCCTCCCACCTCAGCCTCCCAAGTACCTGGGACTACAGGTACAGGCCACCACACCTGGCTAACTTTTTTGGAGAGACAGGTTTTATCACATTGCCCAGAATGGTCTCGAGCTTCTGGGCTCAAGCAATCTGTCTCCCTGAGCCTCCCAAAGTGCTGATATTGCAGGTGAGAGCCACCCCGCCTGGCCTGAACATAGTTTACCAAGTAAGAAAGCTTATAAAGTTTATGGCCAAAGACTATAAAGAACGTCTGGAAAGATCTGATGACAGGGCATTGGGACAAAGAGAGGAAGAGTGGTAGGAGTGCATCAGCATCACGTTTCTGATAGTGGTAAATGAGCAGAAGTGCTGTGATTAGAAGATATCAGTGGAAGGAACATATGAAGGTATCATTAAAGTTGATATATATTTTTAGTAGAGATGGGGTTTCACCATGTTGGTCAGGCTGATCTCAACTCCTGACCTCAAGTGATCTGCCTTCCTCAGCCTCCCAAAGTGCTGGAATTACAGACATGAGTCACTGCGTATGGTGGCGGGCAACTGTAATCCCAGCTACTCAGGAGGTTGAGGCAGGAGAATCAGTTGAACCTGTGAGGCAGGGGTTACAATGAGCCAAGATCAGCCCACTGCACTCCAGCCTAGGTGACACGTTAGACTCTGTCTCAAAAAAAAAAAAATGTTGATATGTACATAAAACTGTAAAGAGTAAGGTGAAGTATGTCTTCTAACTTACCTAGTGTTAAATAACTGTTTATAATTTTTTAAAAAAATAGATTTAACCATTGAACATTTGTATTTTGGGGTATGTTTCAGTTCCTCCACTAAGGTAAGGTAAAAGATCACACTTTTCGTATTTCTAAATATAGTCAAATATACTTCAGATAGTTTTGGTGTAGACATCCCAAACGTGATCAATTTACGTGCACACTAACCCTTAGGGATTTCCTAAGATGAGGATCCACTGGAAAAAAATAATGGTAGGTCTCTGGTGTATTCGTAAGTGACTGGTTCAGCTGAGGTGGACAAGTCAACTGTTAGCATTGTTAGCATTTAACTCCTACACAACATGCTTGTTCATTGAGACATTTATTGCGTCTCTCAAATTTAGGCCTTAATTGTCAGTTGTCAGGTGGCTTCACAGCCACTGAACCTCTGGGATGCTTCTAAGAGTGGACCTAGATTTCTGTTCCTCACCAAGCCATCCCTCTCTGTTCTCCAAGTATCTTGAAAATCTTATTTCCCTCCAAGCATCAGGTCATTCTCACTTTTCCTTGTTACACAGAAGCTCCCAGTATTTCTGCTTTTTTTTTTTTTTAATCTCAGTTGGTGTATGACCATCTTGAAATCGAACAAGCATATTTAGATACAAATCAAGATTTCTTGACTAAAATGAATGCATTTTAGTTTTTCATGTAGCATTTTCCAGTTGCAAATTATATTTGTCCATGCCATGGTCTGCTCCCTCCTAGGCGTTCTCATTCTTTGTTGAGGGTAAAATAGCTAGAAAACATTTTGATCTCTCTCCCATTCTCCAGCTTGTCAGTCTTGCTTAACCCACTAACCTTCCAATACCCACCAGACTCATATCCGCGTTTATTTTCTCTTTATAATGGGACCACCTCAGATCGCTTTTCTGACTTGCAATTTAAATATATACGTTTGAAAACAAAGCCATCAGCCATTTCTTCTATATGATTAGCTCATTGTACTACATATATAAAATTATACAAATAATGTTATAATTTCTTAACAGAATGTGTATAACAATAATGTTATAATTTCTCAACATAGAGTATGTTTTTGATTATAGTGAGTATAGAGTAAAGGCTGTTTAGTAGTAAATGTCAATGGTTAAAGGCATTCCTCACATAAATTTCCATAACCATTGCAATTCTTAAAATATAGTAGTGCATCACCTTAATGTGAGTTTTTCAGAAAATGAATGTTTTAAGGAAATTATTTATATTTTTTTATCTAGTACAGGAAAATTAATATTTTAATACAGACCAAGAACTATAATATAAACTAGAAAGCTATAAATGTGGACAGAACCAGATAATATATGTAACTATATTTAATATTATAAAAAATGTATAGCAAATAATTTTGAGGTTAAGAAATGCCTACAAAACAACTCTTAAAACAAAATCAAAGGCTGTTGAAACCAATACTGAGTGATTCTTATGTTGAGAGATGTCAAGTCTTCCCAGTTACATAATCTTCAAAATAGAAACAAAAGTATAAAAGTAAAGCAATTCAATTTTTCTCATGTTTATAATTTTGCAAACTATAAAATGTGATAATATAAATACATTCAAATTTTTACTAATAATATAACTACTAGCAATCTTGTTAAAATGTGTTTTATTTTTGCAAATTATTTCTTACATTATTCAAAATCTTAATTCTACTGCCTGTGTTGGTTCTATAATTAGAAAATGCTTTCGATTATGTTCTTATATACTACCTACAGAATTCTGAAGTTATAATATTTTCCCAAACTATAAAAAATGTGGAGAAAAACCTGACAACTCGTGAAAATATGTTGTCACTTCTCAGAGATACCTTATAAAATTACAATACCTTCTAAGATACAAATATAAAAGTTAGAAATTAGCTAAATGTATCTTTGAGAATGGTGTGACTCTTCCTCATCTTAAAATTTACTGATCTCACTGGGATAAAATTAAGTAGAATTTTAATTAATATAACATTCCACAGTAAGCCAGAAAAACACTGTAAATTTCAATAGAGTTATAAATGCTGCTATCTCAGGAAACTTTTATTATAAATCAGTATAACGTAAACAGATTATTCATATTACATAACATCAGGTAGTTTCAACAAAATCTCAAGTACTGGGAATATTTCTTATTTGAAATTGTTTCTATAGAATAAACTACCTAACAGTAATTTATGAAATAGAATGCTTATGATTCTCCAAACCATTCAGATACTCTTGGGTTACATAAATAAAGTGTTTAATTAGTTAGTTAGCAAATGTTTATAGTGCTATATGTTTTCATTTTGTTCACCAGAAAAATAGCAGCATTATATTTAACAAAAATAACTACTATTTACAGTGTACTGGGAATTTTAATGTTTGTGATTTATGTACTGTTACTACAGAATAATAATAGTGTGAAAACTTTTAATGTGAGTTTAATGACTTAGCCTATAATTTATTGTTGTTATTATTATTATTATTATTATTTGAACAAGGTCTAACTCCATTGTCCAGGCTGAATGCAGTGGCATGATCATAGCTCACTGCAGCCTCGCCCTCCTGGACTCAAGCAATCCTCCATCTCAGCCTCCCAAGTAGCTGGGACTACAGGCATGTGTCACAATGCCTGGATACTTTTTTATATTTTTGTAGAGATGAGGTCTTGTTGTGTTGCCCAGGATAGTCTCAAATCCCCGGACTCGAGTGATCCTTCTGCTTTGGCCTTCCAAAATGCTTGGATTACAGGTGTGAGTTACTATGCCTGACCCAATTTTTAATTATATCATGATATTTTATCATATGTATTCTTAGACGAGGAATACAATTAAACTTATTTCCTTATGTATTTAACTTCTTAAAATTACCTGGTAGACTCTGTAGTTACATGGATTCATACCAACAATTTGTAAGTTAGACCCTTTACACCTCAGTTTACTGTTCCGCAAAATGGAAATAAAAAAAGCCTGCAATCTCCTCCCGCTGGAATGAGGGGTAGATTGAGTTGATGCATGTAAATAACCTGGTGACTGATATCTGTCATTTGGTAACTGATCGCTCACTTCCAGATATAATTCTTAGGCATTTGTAAGCTTATCAACTGACATTCCTCCGCAGTTTTTCTCAAAGTCAGCCTGTGTCATTTGATATTCTGTGCAATTGTTGTTTCTTTATCATTTTTAAATTTTCTCCTTTATTGAGCAGCTGTTTCCTTTGAATGGAAGGCTTTTATATTCTACCTAGGTCATGCCCTACACACACTGATGTCCTTCTCATATTTATATATACACTCTAAAATGAAGGTTCATCTTTTTCCAGAAGACAATTCTTGTTGCTCAAGTTGATTTTATATATATGTAATGTACATATACACATTACAATGTATTTATACATACATACAATGATGTGTATATATATGTTTATATATATACACACACACATACACATTCACCTCTTAGCATATTTTATAAAAATTCGTTTTTATTTCATGTTTGGGATCTTTACCTTGTAAAATTACTTATATCTATCCTATTGGGATCCAGACTTTTGAAGGTAATATACACATTTAATTCATGTTTGTATTATTCTGTTGCCATTTTTAAAACTGTTAATATATGTTCTACTCAAATGTTATGGATAGAATTAACCATGCAAGCCACAAAATCAACATAAATGATAAACAATAATTAGCATTAATCTACTAAGTGTAGTTTCTGGAAAGATGGCAGCTAATATCCACCTCTATGGCTTCCATTCTCAATTTTCATCCAAATGTTACCTATATTTCCTGCGCTTGGTCATTACTGAGGCAAATAGCCAAGTAATATGCAAAGCATGTGAAAATCAGGAGGTCTTATGAGATGTACTTAGTCTGTTCATATTTTTGTTTTATTTTTATTTATTGATCCATTAAATGTTAAAACAGACACTTAATGTTGGTACCAAAGCAGACATAAAGAACAATGGGACAGGACAGAGACTTCAGAAATAACACCACACATCTGCAACCATCTGATCTTTAACAAACCTGACAAAAACAAGCAATGGGGAAACGATCTCCTACTCAATAACCGGTGCTGGGAAAACTGACTAACCACATACAGAAAACTGAAACTGGACCCCTTCATTGCACCTTATACAAAAATTAATTCAAGGTGGATTTAAGACCTAAATGTAAAACACAAAACCATGAAAACCTTAGAGGAAAACCAAGGCAATACCGTTCAGGATATAGGCATGGGCAAAGACTTCATTGATGAAAATGCTAAAAGCAATTGCAACAAAAGCCAAAATTGACAAATGGGATCTAATTAAACTAAAAAACTTCTGCATAGGAAAAGAAACCAGCATCAGTAAACAGGCAACCTACAAAATGGGAGAAAAATTTTGCAATCTACCCATCTGACAAAGGTCTAATATCCAGAATTTACAAGGAACTTAAACAAATTCACAAGAAAATAAACAAACAATCCCATCAAAAACTGGGCAAAGGATATGAACAGATACTTCTCATAAGAAGACATTTATGCAACCATGAAATATATTTTTAAAAGCTCAACATCACTGATCATTAGAGAAATGCAAATATTTCTCTACCATGCTTTGGAAATTCTGCACAATGCTTTCTTTTCCTTAATTGTAATTCAGGGTTTATATTTTTGGTAATTTTCGATAGGCTGGTTATTAAGATAATGACATAATACATAAGTAATGCACAGCCATAGCATATTGATATCAGCATAATATATTTAAGCAATATATAGCATATATGAATATTTAATGTAAACCTAAATCATATTTATATATCCATCAATATAGACATATAGGCCAGTGGGACAGAATAGAGAGCCCAGAAATAAATCCATATGTATACCATAAAGAAAAACTGACTAGGGTGCCAAAAACACACAAAGGGAAAAGGATAATTTCTTCAACAAACAGTGTCAGGAAAGCTGGATATTCACATACAAAATAATAAAATTGTATCTTTACCGTATACCATAAGCAAAAATCAACTCAAAATAGATTAAAGGCTTAAACATAAAACCTGAAGTGGCAAAACTTTTATAGGAAAAAAGACATAGGGAAACAATCTTATTTTGGGTCTTAGCAAAGATTTTTTGGATATAACATCAAAAGTGTAAGCAACAAGAGCAAAAATAGATGTTGAACCACATCAAAATAAAAAGCCTGCACAGCAAGGGAAGCAATCAACAAAGTGAAAAAGCTACCTGTGGAGTGGAATAAATTATTTGCACATATGTCTTCTAAAGGATTAATGTCCAAAATGTATGAGGAACTCATACAACTTAATAGTAAAGTAATAATAATATACCAATTTTAAAATGTGCAAAGGATTCGAACAGACGTTCTCCAAAGAAAACACACAAATGGCCAACAGGTATATGAATAGATGAATAGGTGCTCAACATCATTCATTATCAGATAAATGCAAATAAAAACTATAATGAGTAGCTCGCACCTACTAAGATTGCTGTTATCAAGCACACACATACACAGTGAGAGAGAGAGAGACAGAGAGAGAGACATAACAAATGTTAGCAAGGATGTGGAGAAATTGGAACCTTGTATGCTGCTGTTGGGAAATGCAAAATGGTGCAATAACCATAGAAAACAGCAAGGAGATTCCTCAAAAAATTAGAAATGGAAATACCATATATATATTTAGTCCTTTCCACTTTTGAGGTTGCGAGTGAAAAAGAGGGTCTGCTGATCAGAGAAATTCTCCTCTAATCCACAGAATGAGAACTGGAAACTTATTAGATGGTTCTGCACATCTCCAAGCATTTAATGGATAGCCACCACACAGATGAACATTGACGAAATGAATGAACAAAGGAAAAAGTCGAACAAAGAAAAGCAGAACAGGCAGTTCTTTATACTCCAACTACTGGAAGAAACAAAAACTAATGTGAATAAAATACATTGAGAACACATAAACTGATCATTACACATTTCATGCCTGTATCAAAACAAGCAGGCCTGTGCCTCATAAATATATACAACTATTTTATATCCATAACGATTTTAAAAAACATTAAAAAATAAACTGGCATATATATAGACACACACACAAATCCAATATATGAACATAAAAGACATTCTGCAACAAGCAAAAAATAAATGTATAAGAAAACATTGTATTTATACCACAATAACTCGGTACATTATTTGAAGTATGACAGTATAATATATACATGTAATAACTTATGATATCAAGTAGAAAAAAATGTATCACAGGAAATAGTGAAACAAAAAAAAGAGGCAACTTTAATAACCAATTTTGTGTGTTTTTACATATTTTAAAACATTTATTTACATTTTATTTTTTAAAGCCTTGTTTTTGTCTTTCTCTTTCATTCATCATTACCTTGTACTGTACCACATTGTCAATAGAATGTTTTCTTCAAGCTATTAAGTATATAGTATAAATTTCTGTGCAGGATAGTCTTAATGTAATGATTTGAGTTATGAATATCTTGTTAATAGCAGAAGTACTTATTTCAAATCAATATCCTTTTATATTCTTTGAGGATTGATTATTATGTGTCTTGCCTGAAATTTAAAGCAGTTTTCTCATTATTTTCCTCTTTCATATAAAAAGATCAACTTTAAAGATGCTAAATAACATCTAACACATAAAAATCACAAAACCATATATTAGAATGAGTTTTTATTTTTCACAAGACTATGTTTATACTTTAATAATTCAACCATACTTTTTGGCTGTGAATACTGATTTACTCGAATTAAAAAAAAAATAAACCTATAATGTTGGAAATCTGAACTATGCTTCCCGTTTCCTAATTTTAATACTAGATTTTGATTTCTGGTAACTTTCCATGAGCCAGTTTGAAGATAATTACATACATAATCTTTGCACATTCATAGCACACGGATAGCAACGTGATAGATTTTTAAACAATATGTGGCATATATAAATATTTAATGTTCTGCATAAATCATATTTACATATGCTTTAAAATATTTACTTTTACTAATCTAGAAAGAGGCATTATCACCAAGAATTAACTTTGATTTAGATAGCTCTAAATTATGCAAAAGCAAGCAACTCTTTTGGCACAATGAAAAGATGTAGGTTTACTTTTTAAAAAGTGCTACAACACATATTGATTGAAGACCCAATGGGTCAGCTTTTGACATAGCGATGGAATAAAATGTGAAACTACATTCCACCCATTCAGTTAGATGATAGGGAGGCTCGTTCTGTAAGTGATTTAACAAAGTGTTCTTACCCCTGTAACCAAAAATAACGTAAAAACTGGTGGAAGTCTTAAGGGTTCAAAGACCTTTTTGTAAGATCAATGTCAATTTTCAGGACATTTGATGCCACTCTGAGGTTTTATCACACCCAGCACACAGCCAATAAAGCATCCATTTAAAAAATTATTAACAGCATTTTACTTTATCATTGTCTCAGCCCATTGCTTCCAAATTCCAAATACAAATGGGTGTATCTTCACATAATTAATAGTCCATTAAGAAAAGTTTACTAAAGCATTACTTTACATGAATTCTGCTTTACCTATAGAAAATAGAAATGATTTAAAGCCTCTTTTAGAAGCACATTTTTTTTCTTATAAGCTGGTTAATAAGTCACCAAAATTAGATAAATTTAAGCCATGGGTATAGATCATCTCTGAAAATTTTAGAGTGTCTCAAATGTAGTAGAGTGAATATTTTAGACATTATGATTCTGAAATGCAAAGAAAGTAAAATTTTATATTATGAAAACATTTATTCCTGCTTCTCATGAACTGCTCCCATTCTATGTAGTATGTAGTAAGCATGTGGGAAAGTGTTTGTAAGAAGGCAGTGTAGCAACCTAAACTTGCTAATGCATGCTATTGAACTCTTTTCAAGTTTCAAGCAACTGCTTACAGCTGAACACTCATTCCACATGAAGTTCAACTTTGTCTCATTCTATTGTCTCCTTCCCTTTTAAGACTGGGTCCAGAGATCTAGAAAAGCTAGTTATATAATTTTGGAGATGGTACTGGATTTCAGCTTATCTTTGTTATGGAGTGGCTGGTATCAGTAGGAGTATTTAAAACCAAACAATATACAATAAAAAGAATATTCATTTAACATGATGCAAATAAGATGTTTTACAAACAGAATTGATGGAAGTTGATAACTCCTATGCTTTTGTAATGTCACAATATTATGCCAAGCTATTTATTTGAAGCACTATCTGAAGTCATGAAATCATTATATTGTGTTGATATTAAAAAAATTGACTTTTGAAACTTTATATCCAAGTAATTCATCAAATGGAAATAATATATTTTCTTATAATATTCAATAATAAACCAATCTTATTATGATTTTATTCATCTGGATTAATTCTTAAAAATCACAAATATTGGTCCACGTTAGTTTCTCTCTGAAGGTGGCAGTTTAAAAAAATGGTACAAAATTTTTTTACAGACTTCCCTTGAGAGGTAGAGTCTGTATCCTCTCCTCTTCATCTGGACAATGTTACGGATGTTTTAGGTAATAAAATATGGCAGAATTTATGACAACTGCCACCCAAGTATAGGTCAGAAAAGACTATGCATCTTCTCCTGGATTCTCGTGGAATGATCACTCTCATAGAAGACTTCCTCCTGAAACCTGGTCATCATGATGTAAACAAGCCACTTGGAAGTCAACACACTCCAATTGCTGAGTTCTGTCAGCCCAGAGAGATATGAGAGCCAATCATCTACCTGGAAATTGAATTCCTCATCCTCTGTTTTTCCAGCCCCACTCAAACCTTTGGAGTCATCATCAGATATTTGAGTCAATCCCTGCATTTGAGTCTTTCCAGATGAGATCACAAACATTACGCAAAAAAGATAAGTCTCCTCTGCTGTATTATGTCTAAACTTTTGATCAACAAAATATTGAGATGAGTAAAACTGCTATTTTGTGCTACTAATTTTGAGTAGTTTATTATGCAGAGATAGCAACCAGAAAAATGTAATTTTAATTTGAATTAAAATCTGTATAATGTTATAGGATGTGCAATTATTAAAGCAGCAGGTTTTCCTTTTCATTTAAAAAATGGTAAAAAGCAATAGTTTAAATTATTTAACCCACTGTTTGTAAAGTATAATTTTAACATTTAATAAAATAAGTAATATGATATTTTATAAGAGGATTTCAAACGTCTGTGGAAAATGGAATTAAAAGATAATAAACTTTATTTCTCAACATATGCTCCATCAAGTGCAAGACACTTTTATAAGCAATAATACCAGCCATTGATACCAACCATTTAGTCCATTATTGAAAAACAGAAGGTGCTAGGAATTTAATCATGTCTATACTGTCATTTTTACATTATAAACTGAAGAAAAATGGGTGCCCTTTAAAGATTGTTAAAAACTGTCTAAAAATATTTTTCTTTGGAGATGAGGTCTCACTCTGTCACCCAGGCTGGAGTGCCATGACATGATCATAGCTCACTTCAGCCTCAAACTCCCGGGCTGAAACAAGAGGGCTATAGGCATGCACCACCAAGCCCTGCCACAAACATCTCTTTATATAGGTATAATATGAGCATCTTTTCAAACAAGTACAGATCTGCCTCATTCTATAATTACATACATTATATATACATGTATCACAATGTTACAATCTCTTCATTCACAGCACATTGAATATACCTTATTAATAAGATCTTCTATTACCATATTTAATTATCAGTTCATCGTTCATTGAATTAGAGCTTCCTACTTTTGTGCCTGATTTATAGATCCCAATCCCAGCATGTTTTTTATTTATGTTACATGGTACAAATACATAACCAACTCTTATGTGATAGTTCTGACTTCAGGTTTTCTGTCCTATATTTACCATAATTCCTTCTGAAGCCACATGTTCTAATTTTGTAGTTACAGTCAAAATAAGTTTTAAATTTCAATTTGGCTTTTTTTCCTTACCATTTTGTATTACATATTTTTAAATAGCACTTTGGCCAAATGTTTTAACTTACTTTCTTCCAAGTTTATTTGCTTTTTGAAAAAGCATTTTATGGAATGCCGCTAGAGGTTTAATCTGCTGTCCCCTATTTTTGCCCCTACAATTGCACTTTGGCTGTGGGGTAGAGCATGGGATAGGCAAGCACCTATAACTGTGACTACTTCTGGAGTAAAGGAGGGGCTAAGGTGAATTTTCAGTACCAGTTGTCACCTTCCTTTCACTACCTACCGCAGCTTGCAAGAAAAAGTAGTTTCAGTTTAGCATCCTACCTCTGAAGCTCATTGGTTGACCGAGCAAAATGAAACTTGATGTAGAAACATATGAAAGACTAAGAGAAAATATGAAAAGTTCTACTCAACTTCCAATAACCTTCTTCACGGAATGCCTGTGCCTTCAACAGAGGAATTTGATAGGATGATTATGGACTTGAGAAAAGCAAATTGAAAAATGAGACAAAGATAGCTGGAAATGTCCTTGCAAAGATGATTCAGATATCAAGTACATTAATGAAAAGAATGCTAGGCCAGGTGCGATGACTCACGCCTGTAATCCCAGCACTTTGGGAGGCCAAGGCGAGTGGATCCCCTGAAGTCAGGAGTTCGAGACCAGCCTGGTCAACGTGATGAAACCCGGCCTCTACTTAAAATACAAAAATAATTAGCCAGGTGTTGTGGCAGTCATCTGTAATCCCAGATACTGGGGAGGCTGAGGCAGGAGAATTGCTTGAACCCAGGAGGCAGAGGGTGCAGTTAGCTGAGATCACGCCATAGCACTCCAACCTAGGCAACAAGAGTGAAACTCTGTTTAAAGAAAAAAAAAAAAGATTAATTCAACAGAAAGGCAAAAAGATTCTATGGGAAATACACAACTCAAAGAAAACCTGAAAAGAGGACTACCTGTCTAATCTTTAGGAACTGTTTTGACTGCCAAAATGTACCAGTAAACCAGGATTCTGTCTATACTTTTCCTTTTATAATTGGTAAAGAAATGTTCCGTGAATCTCTATGTATTTTCATGTTTACGTATTTCTCATTATTCACTTGTTTTAGAAAAACTTGTATTCTATTTCTGTGTTTAAAGTGTATGTTTAATGTGTGAAGCCTGCTGGGCTTAAAATTCTTAGCTACAAACATGAGAGTCATTGCTGTCTTGAAATTTGTCAGATAACCTGACCTAGAGCTGAACTTGGGTGCTTCAGATTTTTTCTTATTAACGAAGCTTCTTTGTCCTTTTAAGACTTTGTAACTTTTCTAGCTCCTATCCCTCAAATCCACCAACCATGGTTTACTTTTTAGTGTGGAGACTTTTTTCCCTGCGTAATATGTTGAACAATATGGTAAGGATATTCTTACATATTTGTATTCTGTTGCTTTGTAGTTTCACATTTCATTCTAGTTTTACTGGATAGTAATCTTTCTTACAACAGCATAATAATTTCTCTGCTCCAACTTGTATCAAACTATATTTATATGATGGATTTCTTATGTGCCAAGCACTTCATCATTTTTCCTCACGGAAGTTTGACTTAAAAATGCTTGTGACTAAATAGATAGTTTCTATTCATTGCTCTCAATTCACACTTTCACAGGCAAGTAAATATTCAGCATTCCTGTTATAACAGAACACTGTTTTGTTAATAGAGTAGTTTATTTAAAAAAAAAGAACAAAGAAAAATAACAAAATTACATGCTCACTGCTGGGCATATATCTTACAATTTTACTTTCAGAAATTAATATATCGAAGTTAAAATTAGAACAATTATTTTTTTGGAAAAGTTTTTATTCTCTCTGTGTGTGTCTGTGTGTATATATATGTGTGTATATGTTTATATATAAACATATATAACATATGCACAAAAATGCATATGTTTAGATGCATATACATATATGCATATGTTTATACATACATACACACATACATGTACACACCAATAATTGTATGTACACACAACACACAGAGATATATCACCACATATATTTATATGTATAAGTATTCTATATATTTAAATTAATATAAATGTTCATAGAATCTATATATATATAGGAATTTTGTATTAGTATAATTGCTGATTCCTAAAATGGAACTGAAATTATAAACTAATGGATGACTCCTGAGAAAGGTGTATAGCCTTGGTGTGTCACTAGCCCCAGATCAAGTAGATGCTGCAAAGTCACTAATCAAATGGGTACCCTAAACATGAAAATAGCAATGCCCCATCTAAGTGACGTTGGAATGCTAGAACAGTTGTGGAGAAATGATAAGACTTTGGAAAATGAGTGTACTGGAATAGATACATTATGTATGGTTGGAAGATCCACCAGATGATTATGTTCCAAGGAAAAGATCAGATGGCGTACCCTACACCTAGCCTATAATGCATGCAATTGTGCAAAGCACGCCAGTATCCCTAAATAATTTAGTGATGATTTTCTTCTGAAGGCTGATTTTAACAGTGGATTTTATAGACCTTGTCAGATAGAAATAAAGATTACAGTAACTCAAAACAATAGAGGCCAGATCACTTAACTGTCAGAAGCCAGATTATAATTATTGTTAAAAACATTGAGGTTGAAGTAGTGACCAAGAATACCTGGCTTACAAAGAGTGATGGAGATGATTAATAGAACACAGCAGCCCTAGTAGTAAATAAATGTGTAGATCCACCACAGGAAAAAAACAAGAACATGCAACCAGAAGTCTGAGGGCAATCACCCCAATATAGGCTCATAATCCCTTGCTTAGTTTTCAGATCAGAGAATGTTTTCAGATCCAACATCCATTGACTGAAGAGGTGGCTGCAACTCCAGGATGAAAAGACTTTGCAATCCCAAGTCAATTATATGTGAGAATGAATCTGTCAGTAATTCCCCAAAGAACTCTGTAATAATTCACATGAGTAATTCTGCACCAGGGTAAGGAGAATACCTGAACATCGTTAGAACTGTTGTGTAGAAGTACCCAATTGTCACTGATATTTAGAAACCTAATGTGTCATCATGGCCCTCCTCTTATGTAGGAGCACATATAAACCAAGTAATAAATCAAATCTTTGTTAAGGTTTGATGTTAAGCTAAAAGCTAGTCCCTGAATCAAACTTGTGGTCATTTCCCTGATCCCCGAAGGTAGAACTGGAATAGACCTAGTTGGCAGTTTGCACAACCTTCATATTCTGTCCTGGATCTGGAAAAATAAGAGGCATCAATGTAGGAAAAGCAAACAGAAAACCTCTTTAACTAGACCTTTCTCCAGGTCCATTGTGTGTGTGTGTGTGTGTGTGTGTGTGTGTGTGTGGTGTGTGTGTGTGTGTGTGTGTATATATATATACAGTAATATCTACTTTGTATAAATCTGTATATAAAAAGTCATATCTCTTTCTAGGATCATAGGAAGACTTGTGTCATCTTACAGACCTAAAGGAAGCAGAGGTAGTCCTCAGTCCCCTAGTGATATGGTTTGGCTGTGTCCCCACCCAAATCTCATCTTGAATTGTAACTCCCATAATTCCCACGTGTCGTAGTAGAAACTGGTGGGAAGTAACTGAAGCATGGGGGTGGTTCTTCCCCTTGCTGTTCTCGTGATAGTGAGTAAGTCTCACGAGATGTGATGGTTTTAAAAACCAGAGTTTCCTTGCCCAAGCTCTCTCTCTTCTCTTATCTGCTACTGTGTGAGATATTCGTTTCACTGTCCACCATGACTGTGAGGCCTCCCCAGTCACGTGGAACTGTGAGTCCATTAAATTTTTTTCTTTTGTAAATTACAGTCTCGGGTATGTCTTTATCAGCAGCATAAAAATGGACTAATACACCTATATTCCCCTATTTTATTCATTAGTTAAACTCCTTTAGAAATTTGATGAATCTTGGAAGATAACTGTGAACTACAAAAAAGTTACCAAATGAGGTATTTTTGCTAGATCATATTAAAATGACACCAGGGCATGGTATTTAGACATTAATTTAATGAATGCATAATTTTTTAGCTCAATGAAAAGTGATCAGCAACAGTGAATGAACAACTATATTCATTTAGTTTTATACTAACGTCAACTCTTCTTCCTTTTTTTTTTTTGACATGGGGTCTCACTGTGTTGCCCAGACAGTGGCACGATCTCAGCTCACTACAACTTCTAACTCCCAGGCTCAAGTGATCCTCCTACTTCAGTCTCCTGAGTAGCTGGGACCACAGGCATGCACCACCATGCTCAACTAATTTTTTGTATTTTTGGTAGAGATGTGGCTTATGACTATGACATGACTAGCATTCTAAAAGATTTGGTAAGACACACGCATTTCAGAGGGTGGGACATTAACCCTGTGGAGATTCAGGGGCCTGACATATTTTAAAACTATTTAGGAATAGTTAATCCAGGGTGTTCTGGGTCACTCTCTCCAAAGTAGATGCAAAGTTATTGCACCTGTGCCTCCTACGAAAAGTAAGGCAACACAACTTTCCAGGCACTAAAGGGTACCCCGGTATCCATTCCTGAATTCACATCTATGGTTGATGGAAAATGCCATATGACCACCTGAGTAGGTACAAAAATGCTTAAGTTTAGCTTATAGATTGGTCAGCATTGTATGAATGCATATAAGACATGGACAGCACTTATATTATGGCCTAGTCAGGAATTAGCTTGAAAGTCAGTATGTGTAAAATAAATAAATAAATAAATTCTTGGGCAGTATACCTGGTTTTAAAATTTTGTGGAAAACAGTGAATCAAAGTTATAATATGTACAGTTTCAGGAATATATATAAAGCTCCTGGACATCTAATCAAGGACTTGGAAGAAAAAAATATGGGGAAATGTGGGGCAAGGGGTTTTGAGGTAAAGACATGTGAATCAACATAGTCAAGTAAGCATGATATTTGAAGAGCTTCCTATCTCATGTTGGTGTCCCCCAGAGACTTTTCACCATGGAAGAGATACTAAAAAATTAAATAAAACTACTGAGGTAGTTGATACCAGGTAGTCTCTATTAATGGCCACAACAATGCTGGTATAAAAGGATATAGCAGAAGTGGTTAAAGTGGAAGAGACAGAGACGCAATATGTCTCTGAACTCACAATTATTAAAGATAATCCAACTTGCCAGTAATAGACACTAACAATGACCACATCCTAAACAAATTTGCATTCTTTCCAGAGAAAATCTACTGGATAGCTGGTGGTAAATTTATTACATTGGTTTTCTTCCATCCTGGTAGGGTTAAAACTTTATATATATATATATATAACTTTTTATATATATAACTATATTTATATAACTTTATACATATAATTATATTTATATAACTTTATATATATAATTATATATATAACTGTATGTATATATTATATATTCTGAGTAGATTTCCTTTCTTCTCAGTAGGGCATTGGCTAGTAGCTATATCAGAGAGCTTATGGAGCATTTGATCTATTGATATGGGATCACAGCTTTATATCAGACCAGAGGGTACATATAAATCAAAGAATGTGGAAGAGGAAACCCACATCCACAAGGTCTTATATTTCTGTCTCACATTGTACCACACAGAAGCCACAGGCCTGTTGAAGACACTTTTGAAACACAGCTCTAAGGAAATATTCTGTAAGATTAACATGTCTCATCCACTATGCATAATATGCAGTGAACAAAAATATTCATTTTGCACTTTTTCTTCAGAGGAAGAGTACATGGGTCTGGGAAGCAGGACATGAAAACAAGAGTACCTGAGTTAGCATCACTCCTAATGATCTACTAGGAGGTTTTGTTATTTCAGTTTCTACAACTGTGGGCTTGCAACATTAAGGGTTGTAATCTCAAGAGGGCACACTCTCGTCAGGAGAAATGAAAGAGTCTCACTGAATGGTTATCAATATCTGCTTGCTGGACACTTTGGACATTTTGTGTCCAGGGAATATCAAGCAGGAAGGAAAGTCATTATTTCTTGCAGGTGTAATTGTCACTTGACACTCATCATTTGGTGGTATATTCTGCATGATAAATGTAGTAAAGAGTGCACATAATCAGCTTGAGGGATTTTCAATACTTCCTTTCCCCACCATTAATATAATTTAAAAAGTGCAGCAACCTAGCTTAAGAAGGTCATGGTGATCTGGGGATCAAATATCTGGGGGATAAGTTTCCAGGTCACACCAGTTGATAAACTACCAAGACCAAAAGTGGTGGGAGCTGAGGGAAGTGAACTCTAGAATGGACAGTGGAGGATGACAACGATGCGTCTCAGTTAAGGTACCAAGACCAATTGCATTGGCAAGGACTGAAGTTCATCCCTCTTTTAAGTTTTCTATCAACAAGAGATATTCAAGGAAACCCTGAAGGAGATGCTCCCCCAAAATATATGGAGTAGATCCAAGTAGCACAAGTGCTGGAAAGAGGTCCATATTAAGATGTGCCAATCCAGGTCCAACTTCAAGAAAGGATGTGCTGCCTAACTCAGGAACGTGATCAGCAGACAAACTTCAGCTTTTAACTTCTTTAGAGTTTGTCCTGGCTGCAAAGACTGACCCTGCCTAAACTCACACTTTCTAAGGCAATCTTGTATCCAGTGACTAAGCAAGGCAAGAATAGAAAGATTTGGCCCTTTTGGTCCCATCTGGTAAAACTAATGAACAACACTCTCTCTAGAATATCTCCCAAAGTTGGCCTAGGCTTTGTCCAATTGCATCACAACCTGACTCCTTCCTATTCTGAATTCTGCCTCTTCCCTCTTCTAATAAATATCTGGCACATCAATCTCCATCTCAGAACCAGCTTTTAGCTAACCCAACTGGACATTCCTTTTTATTACGCTAGTAGTAGAATAGAAACTTGAAGATCCCACTTTCTATGGGGATAAACATCAGAAATAAGATGGTAGATCTTCCATCTTATTTCTGATATTATAATTGGCTTCTAGATGGAACCATAGCTACCATTTGAATAAATCATCAACTTTCCTGTAAAATCTTGCCTTAATGAATAGTTATTTGTAAAGTGGCTCTGGCTATTACTCATTTGTTCTAACTAAATGATGTGGCGACAATCATGAATAACTAATAATAAAATGTAATTATAATTAGATTTCCAATTCTCTTTGTGCCTCTATAAAAATCTTTTACATTTCCCTCTCCTACCTTAATTCTCTCTCATACTAGAGCCGCTATTTTTCTGTCTTTGGCATATGCTTAACGATTATAGCTTCAGCATTTTTGAACTGAATAATGAAGCTTCATCAGACAACTGCTACTGGTAACATATGTTTCATCTCTATGAACAATGCTGCTCACTGACTATATATTCCAATTTTATATAATGTTGTAAATTAAATCAACTGCAAAGAATATTCTTTAAAATGGAATATCCCATTTTAAAAGAAGAGTTGTTATTTATATCTAGGATGTTGGTTAACTGGACAATTAATATATCTCTATTATTTTAATATCTATGTCATGGTTTTTGTTTGCCTTTAAGTTTCTGTTTCTTTAATCAATTCAACATTTATAATAGCTTCTGTAAATACATATATTCGTAGATATGAAGAATTAATAATTAAGTTGTTTACCTCCTTATATCATAAAGCAATTGAGTGATAAGTCCCCTCATTCTTAGTACTGTGCCTTTTCCAGTATATAAACTTTCTATCTAATATGTGTCATCTTTCATGAATTAATAGCTTGATTTTTAATTTTTATTGTATATATTGACTCATCATATATACAGACATACATCATCTCTCTCTATATATATATCTCAAATACATATATATACACACACACACAAATGTGTGTTCCTTTCTCTTTGAAACAGAGTAAACATGTTTACCCAAACCAAATACAAAACAATATGTAACAAAAGCTTGGCTGGGCGTGGTGGCTCTCGCCTGTAATCCCAGCACATTGGGAGGCCGAGGCGGGTGGATCACCAGGTCAGGACATCGAGACCATCATGGCTAACATAGTGAAACCCCGTCTCCACTAAAAATACAAAAAATTAGCCAGGCTTGGTGGCGGGTGCCTGTAGTCCCAGCTACTCGGGTGGCTGAGGCAGGAGAATGGTGCGGGAGGCGGAGCTTGCAGCGAGGCGAGATGGCGCCATGCACTCCAGCCTGAGTGACAGAGTGAGACTCCGTCTCAAACAAACAACCAAAAAAAAAAAAAAAAAAAAAGCTTATTTATCATTAGTAAGGCAACAATATGGCCAACTGGCTAAACATCTAGGTTTGTCTATAAAATATAATATCAATGTCGAGCTTTTAGGGAAAATAAAATTGTGAGTGTGTGGCCAATCATGAGTTATAATATCTGTCACAGTAAAATACACAGTGGAGGGCTGTGGTTACATACATATCTAAAATGTCTGTACAGCTATTCACAAATTCAAATGCACACAGCCTCCTTCCTACATACACACAGCATGTATATGTTCTCGAAAAAGCTTTCTCTCTGGTTTCTCTGCTATCTCCTCTACTATCTTACAAAAATGAGTCATACACAGAGCAGCTAGAGTCTTCTGAAAGGAATATAAATCAGATAGATTATGACACTCTCTGGCTGAAAGCCCTTAGATGATTGACTCTCGCGCTTAGAGTAAAATACAAACCCCTTTGCCAGTGTACTAGTTTGCTTGGCTTGCTATAGCAAAGTACCACAGACTTGGAAGCTTAAACAACAAAAATTTATTTTCTCACAGTTCAGGAAGCTAGAAGTCTGAGATCAAGTGTCAGCAGCACTGGTTTCTTCTGAGGTCTCTCTTCTTGGCCTGCAGATGGCCACCTTCATGCTCACATGGTGTTCTTGTGTGTGTGTGTGTGCGTGTGTGTGTGTGTGTGTTTGTGTGTGTGTGTGTCTCCTTATTTCCTCTTCTCATAAGGACACTGGTCATATTGGATTAGGATCTGGTCTAATTACCTGATTTTAACTTAATTACCGCTTTATAAACCCTATCTCTAAATACAGTCATATTTGGAGGTGCTGGGGGTTAAGACATCCACATATGAATTTGGAGGAATGCAGATCAACCTAAACATCCAGGATGCTAAGGTCTATGTCACCTAGCTTTGGTCTTACTTAACTGTTATTTTCCTGGACCATTTTCCCCACTAGCCACTCTGATCCATGCACAGGCAGCCTAAATATCTTTTCAGTTTCTCAAATAATCAAATCAATTTCTACCTTACCATCATTTCCTCTGCCATAAAACTCTTCATACTGATTTTAACTTAGCAAGACTTGCTCTTTCTTGGCATTAACATTTCAATTTAAATGTTACCTCTTAAGGTATAGCTTTCATAATAACAACTGAAGTATAAATCACTATCTGTTAAACACTAATTTTCCCTGTGACACTTATTAATATCTGAAATTTTCCTTTTTAGTTATGTGTTCAATTTATTCTTTCCAATTGAATGTAAATAGACGGAGAGAGAGAGATAGAGGGAGGGAGGAAGGGAGGGAGGGAGGGAGGGAGGGAGAGAGAGGAAGGGAAGGAAGGAGAGAAAGAGAGAGAGGCAACTTTTCTTATGTTCATGACTGAATTCTTAGTAAACAGAGAAATCTCTGGCACATAGGAGGTAGGTAGCAAGTACCTGCTCATTTTATGACTTAATAAATGAATATGTAAATAAATCTATTTAATTAAAATAGTTCAGTTCAGTTAACACATATATTGAAAATTGTGTTTAATTTTTTTATTGAGAAATCATCATTTAAGAGAAAAAAGACATAACAACATTGAATAGTTAAAATTTTTATATTTAAAATTATTCACAAATCAGAATTACAGTATCTTGATGAATTAAGTTAGTCAGACATTATTTTCTCTATTTAAAAGCAAAGCTGAGATGTATAGATTTCAAGTTAAGTGCCCATGACCATAAATTAAGTTGGTAGAATAATAAGAACTTAAACTTTCCATGCTCTGCTTCAAAATTCAGTGCTTGTTGCACTGTCAGATAGCCTCTCTTATATATATGAAGAGATACTTTCTCAACAATATTGCTGCATCTTGACAATGGATTTTAAATAAAATGATTTTGCTTTTTATTGCTTATTTCAGAGGAATAGTAGTATGAGATATAGACTTGGAAGAAAGGGGTAGTTTTTACATGATTGAGGTTGGTATGAAATTGTTGGCAGAAGGGTGGTAACATTTCTTAATATTCATTTAATAAACCTGTATAACTTATTTTCTATATTAGACTCCTTGATTACATTTATAATGTACACAGCTCTAACCTACAAGTAGCTGAGATTGGAAGCCAAGCCAATGTCATAAAATAAGCCAAGTCATAAGTTTGTCTTTAATTGAAGGACAATTGAAGGAGGCTACTAGAGGAAATTGAAAGTGCACTAATATGAGATACTAAAAAGTCATTCTCTCCCAATGAAGCCGATGTCAGACAGAGTTTCTGACAACTCTTTTGATTCTTAGATATCTTCAATGTGTGTTCTTTGATTCCAGGATAGATAGGTGTTGGCCTGGTCACGGTTAAATTTTGTAGGACCTGAGATGCTTGTTAGGATATTAATCTTGAATATTTACAAATTTGGTGTACTCTTCGGTTAATAAGAAGACGTAAATATTCCCAGAATGTTAAAAGTTATCTTTTATAGAGACATTGAGATACATTCTTGTCATTTTGTTTTTAGGTGTCCCAAAAAAAAAAAAAAAATTCCCCATTCTATGTAACTAAATCAATTTGGATATCTTTAGTCTTTCTCCATGTCTAGTAGCTTCTCCCTGAGTAGGAACATAAGCAAACTAGTTTTTGGTTTTGTATCTTAAGATATATGTACTTAAACTTTAATTCCAAAATCTATGTCTAGGTTATCCAGCATTTATGAAAATCCTGAAAGACAAGCTTACTAAAGCCACCATTTTCACATCATTTTGTTAAATCAAAAAGTTGGTGTATTAGTCCAAGTTTACACTGCTATAAAGAGATACCCCAGACTCGGTAATTTATAAAGGAAAGAAGATTAATCAACTCGCAGTTCCATATGGCTGGGGAGGCCTCAGGAAATTTAAAATCATGGTGGAAGTTGAAGGGGAAGCAAGCACATCTTACATGGTGGCAGGCCAAGAGAGATCATGTAAAGGAGAAACTGTCAAGCAAATATAAAATCATCGGATCTCGTGAGAACTCACTATCATGAGAACTCACTATCATGAGAACAGCATGGGGGCAACCACTGCCATGATCCAATCACTGCCATGATCCAATCACTGCCATGATCCAATCACCTCCCACCAGATCCCCTCTCAACATGTGGGGATTATGGAGATTACAATTCAAGATGAGATTTGGATAGAGACACATAGACAAGCCATATTAGCTGTTTTAGAAATAAATAAATTTTGTTGAATATGCATTTTTAGTTAAAAACATATACAAACCCAAACTTTAAAATTTGTATTAATACTCATATCTAAACACAAACTTATATATCGTTGCTTAGCTTTTGCATTCCATATTTACTTAGTCTAATGATTCATAAAGTATTTCTTCAGATATTGATTTATTATATAGATATTTAAATTTCAAAATAAACTTAGATCTTTGCTTGAATCAGCATCTTCTACAGAATTACAATCTAATTATTAAAATATATTCAATAATTTTATTTTACTCCTGCAATTCTATTCATTAAAATTTCTCCTGTGATTTTATCACATTATCAAGCATAAAGTGCATTTCTACCCTAAGATTTGTTTGTGTATATTGATCTCCAATCATTGCCACTATGTATATTGTTTCCTTAAGATTTTTCTACAATAGTTGACAATGTTTATTAACAACAAAACTCTCAACATAACAGAAAAGCTGTCTCCAGCTAGGATTAGATGCAGCTATGGCAGAAAGACTATAAACTGTGCAAGCAATTGGATGATGTACAAACTGGGAAATCCAAATAACAAATTATTAAAATCTATCAGGAGGTATCCACCTCTAAAGTGTGCATATAAATATAACTATTCTGATTAAAATAAGTGACTGAAAATATTGCCCAGTAAACCAGATATGTCTTTTTAGAATAAAGAAGAATGGAAATGAAAATAAATTTTCAATGTTAACTCTATTTTTCACTGTAAATAGTACACAGGAAATGTGTAGGTATCCCTGACTAAAGTCTATAGCGGAAAGTATAGGTACATACAGCAAGATAACTGGCATGTCACATGGACAAGGATTAGTCACATTACCTCAGTAGATTTCCTGTGGACCATGGTTTGTGCTTCATCTTTATAAGCCCATAAATTCAATAAAAGGAACGCTAAGAGTATATGAGTACAATAATAATAATAATAATGTGATAATCATTAAGTCTACTGGGGATCACTTTGTGATAAACATGCTCAATGAAAAAAATGGTGCATGTGGGCCAGGAGCGGTGGCTCGTGCCTGTAATCCCAGCACTTTGGGAGGCTGAGGCAGGCAGATCACGAGGTCAGGAGATCGAGACCATCCTGGCTAACACGGTGAAACCTCGTCTCTACTAAAAATACAAAAAACTTAGCCTGGCGTGGTGGTGGGCACTTGTAGTCCCAGCTACTCGGGAGGCTGAGCCAGGAGTATGGCATGAACCCAGGAGCCGGAACTTGCTGTGAGCGCCACTGCACTCCAGCCTGGGCGACAGAGCCAGACTCCATCTCAAACAAAACAAAACAAAACAAAACAAAACAAAACATGGTGCATGTGAAAACACAAGTGTTGGTGAGGATGTGGGGAAATTGGAACCCTATACACTGTTGGTGGGAACATAATATTGTGTAGCCACTAATGGGAAACAGTACAGGGGTTGTTCTAAAGCTGAGATATGTAACCTGTCATATGATCTAGCAATCCCACTTCTGGATATATACCCCAAATAATTTACATCAGGATCTTGAAGAGATATTAGTACTCCTATGTTCATTGCAACACTGTTCACAATAGCCAATATGTGGTTACAATTTAAATGTCCATGGGCAGATAAATTGATTAAAAACATATGGTGTCTACATACAATGGAATATTATTCCACTTTAAAAGAGAAGAAATCCTGCAACATGTGAAACAGGAATGAACCCTGAGGATGTTATGCAATGTTTGTTCAAGTCATCCACTCTATAGTATTTGTAATAGCAGCCTGAATTGACTGAAACATAGGCTGATAAAACTACTCAGCTGAAAACATGGATTACCTTTCTATGGAAAAAGCTTCAAGACTAGAGGGCAGATTCACAGGCCACAGATTATCCTTGGAGTTTACAACCTAATGTTACCCGTCCAGCTGAATTTCAGAATTGTTGAGGACTTACGACTTTTTTTAATCCTCCTTGTCTTTCTCCTTGTGAATGGAAATGTCTATAACTTGTGTCCTATGCCTGTACTATCAGTGTACTTTGGGAGCAGATAATTTGTTATCTAACTCCACAGGTCCGCAGATAAAGAGGAATTTTGCCTCGGAATTCATCATGCAGAGAGTTACATCCATATTTGACTTAGATAATTTTTAATGAAGAGATTTAGAACTTTCGAAATGCGGAGATGAGATTTGGAATCTTGAGTTGATGCTTTAATGGGTTGATATTTTTGGAGATGTTGGAATGAAGTGAATGTATTTTCCATGTGGGATTGATGTGAATCTTCGAGCATGAGTGTATTGTGGTAGGCAGAAAAATACACTCCCTCCCTCAAGATGCCTATTTCCCAACTCCAAGAATCAGTGAATTTGTTACCTTATAAGGCAAAATAGATTTGCATACATAGTTAAGACTCTTTAATATGAGGAGATCATTTTGGATTATTCGGGTGCATCCAATGTAATTAAAAGCATCCTGATAACGGGGAGTTGGAGTATCCGCATCAGAAGAGGTGACAATGGAAGTCAGGGTCAGACCGAAGAAGGCTTTGAAGCTGTTGTGCTGCTAGGTTTAAAGATAGAGGATGGAGTCCCAACCAAGAAATCCGGGCAGTCTCTAGCGGCTGCAAAAGTCAAGTTAACTTCTCCCCCTAGAGTCTCTAGAGGGAATGTAGTCCTTCCAAAAAATCTTGATATTAGTCAGTAAGACCCTTTCAGACTTCTGACCTCTGGACCATTAAAATAACATTTTCTTTTGTTCGTTTCAAGGAAAATTGTTTCCCAGAGTGCACTGAGAGAAAACTTGTTCTGTAAAAATTAGAAACCCTCAAAAAAAGATGAGTTTTTAAAATTATCTTCTCATTTATTGATTTTTGGATTAAATAAATTGGAAAAATGCCTAAGTAAGCTAATTAACTACAAGTCTTGTCCTTAAATTGAACCACCACTCTTTTATGAGTCTCAGTGAAGGTTTCGATATCTTGCTTAAACTTATTTTATTAGACTATACTTTTTTTCTTTCTAATATTCTTGCAACTAATAATATAACAAGTACACATTTTACAATTCTTAAAATTTAGCTGTGGTGGAGTATCTTTCTAGAACATTTCACTACTGAGAACTAGTATCAGATAAAACAGATACTGACATTTTTTTTCTTACCAGTTTTCCACCAATCATTCTTTTAATAATGGATAATGCAATACATAGCTAATAGTACCTAGTGTCAAAAACTTTACAAATTATTTGCATTTTTTATTCCACAGACCACCTGAAGTTATTATTCAATCAGAAATAAAAAGAGGTTTTTATTGCTTATTATAACTTCCCAATATATAATCTGTTTCTGTAGTACTATTTATCCTCTATTGTTTAAAGTAAATTAATCACCATATTATTATTCTAAATTAGATGAATTCTTATTTTTATAACCTATCACAAAAAATTATATTCTTTTTCAAGCTTCAGATTAAAATAAAATTTGATTTATACCTCCACATGCTCAATTAATAAAACTCAATTAGACTTAAATAAATTAATTGTATGTTTTTAATCTTATACATGTTTATACAGAGTAGAGAAGCAATTTAAAACAAAAACTATTTTGCAAAAAAAAAAAAGTTTATTTTAATTTAACTGATATAATCAAGTTCTTTTAATTCATCTAATTGTGCTATGTTGGTTTTCAAAATCAACTACATACCAATTAGAGTGAAGTATTCATACAGTTTTAAACATTATTCTAGGAGGCAAATCATTTTTCATTCATTTTGTTTTCTTCTGTTTGAAAAGAAAAAGAAAATAAAACCTTCTGAAAGAAAAGGGTGCCATTAGTTTTTGAGTCTTCCTTACTATAAATAAGTATTATCACCAAAACACATTAAAATGCAAAAATGGTATTTATTTTTTGACATGCTGGTTAATTTTGTTTCATCTTTAAAGGTATCAGAAAGGTACATTGCCTCAATAGTCAGCATACATATACAAGTGATTGTTCTATTAAAATAAAATTAGGTCTTTAATTTTTAAATGCCTCTTCCATGTATTATAGTTAATTTATTTACTCATTCAAATATGTTTCCAGTGCTACCTACATGTAAGGTATTTTACTTGGTTTTAAAGAAAGGAATTCAGTTAAAAACTATAATTTGTAAAGCAGATTTTTTTTCTATCCAAATTGATGTTTCAATAATCTGGCTTTCCATGAACAGGCAAAAGTTATCTCCAAATTTGTTGTCCTTGGTTCTCAGTGTCACCATTCACAATCCCCTGTTTTCTCCCCATCTATCATTGAGTGTAACATTTCAAGCTTGTATTGACATTTTAATTTTTACGTATATACTTTGTCTAAGTAGCTATTTAATTATTTTATCATAAATCTTAACTACTGTGAGTTTGTCTCTTGAATGATCTTATTTAAATAATACATAGTTGGTACAAATAGAGTATTCATTAAATTGCCAAGTGCAATGATCATTATTCATTTCTACTTTAGATTTACTTCCCTCTGACATTTTGTCAAGTAGTCATGTTTCCAAAACTGGGGCATGAGAACTTCCAGAGGTCATGTGTTGAGCCATAGGATCAACATGGTCCAATCTTACTTGTCCATCAAAGTTTGAGGAAAACCTCAACATATTAGTAAAATCTTTGCAATATTTCAACAAATCTGTGCATAATTTTGGATAGAAAGATTCTCATTACTTTTAATGATAAATGATGAACTCAATATTTTACTTGTGATTGTCTTCAGATTTCATCAATGAGCATTCTGTCTTCCTCCCAAAATAATCCTATATAATTAAGGACACTATACATTGTAAAACTTTCTCCTCTCTTACTATTAGTGTATAACTTAGTACTGGTTCTGTTGCCTTTCACAATTTTTTTTTTTTTTGGTCAATTTTTGTTCTCAGCTGTATTTTCCTTCCCTATCTTTTATGTCCTGTTTCTCTATTTCTCATCCTCAATACCTTATGGATAACCTGGTTGAGTATTGTTAGAATTGAGTGGACTCTGTTCCAATGAGGTGTAAGTTCCACATTGAAAAAAATCTGCAAGGATTATAAATTCATTGGGTCATTTTGTGTTGATGTTGACAAGATATCACCGAATATGAAGATTGTTGACAATAACAGAAAAATGTATCATTAAGCATTTGATATTTGTGATGTTTGTAGAATTAGTCAGTGTAGCTAGTGATAGCTCCCACAACAGACAGCTCCAAAATTTTAAGAACTTAACAAGCATTTATTCTTCACCCACACACAATCTAAAGCAGATCAATCAGCTGTCTATAATCTTGTAGCTCTTATCTCTGGGAAATGAGAGTTCTAAAGTTACTCATATCTGAGAAAGAGAGAAAGGAGAAATTTTGGCCTAGAATAAACATGTATCATTTCGACTAGATAGATGAGTAATACAGACTCAAGCTTAGTGAAAGGAAGCTAGGAAACATAAAGGCACACAAGTGGATGTTGGGTAAACACTCACTATTTGCCTCAGGCTTCATTCGTAGAGCAAGATCCGAATCGATGTAATACCAATGATCATATTTATTATGAGACAGTGTGAGAATGCTTTCAAATCTATTGGAATATAATAGCTCAATTTATACAATTTATCAAATACGTTTAATATATGTTGTAGTTTTAAGTACGCTAAAATGACAGAAGTTAATTCAACCTCAAATTCTCTTATTTTTAGTATTTTATTATCATGGAACTCAGGCTGTTGGCTGCAGGCTTTGCTTTCACTTGTTGCCTGTTATACCTCTCCCAAGCACTGGGCAAACGTGATTCTCCTGTGCAATGCAGAGTGAGGTTAGGGCTGAAGTGGGTGTTGCCAGTTAGTGCTTTGAATTGTTTGTGCTGCAAATATAAAATGACTAACAGCACATTTCAGATATGTAAGAAGCATATTTATGAACTATATCCTACATTAATAATTTCTATAGCATATTGACAAAATCCCAAAGACTACATAGTAGCTGCCCCTCTCTTTTGTTTTCTTCCCTAATTTACCATGACTTAGGGCTGCTGTCTGCTTAGGGAAGGAAGGTTTGTTTGTTTGTTTGTTTTTTTGTTTGTTTTCACCCCCACAATATTTTGAAAAGAAAAACTAAGCAACTTTCTTTATTACCTATCTGTTTAATTCCTTTTCTGTCTCTCTCTAAGGTATGTATCAACAGTGCTTTTGAAGCTTCTTTTTTAAGATAAAAAATGAGTCTCCATGTTATTCTTCGAATTACAGGGACATTGCTCTTATAACACAGCATATCATGCAGTGGGTCATCTTGGATCAGAACCTTTGTGGGGAAAGGTAATTTGCTGCAAGGAAATAATATAATTTTTTTTCTCGTTGATATCAATTCAACTTTTCACAATATAAGATAAAATGTGATGTGAAGTTTCAAGAGTGCTATTTCTCACTTTAGAATCAGACATAAAAATAAGATCAGGAAAATATGATTTCAACTTTCATGCTTCTAGCAAAATGACTGAGAATGAAAAAAAGTGTAATGAGCGTAGGTATCAATCTTTTTTCAAAAATGTGAATGGCAATATGTTTGAATCTTTCCAAAGGCCACGTTTATGGTATTGAAAAGACTTAGAGTTCCACAAAATACTTCTCATTCACTAATTATGCTCCTTTTATATACATAAGCCCCAATTATGCAGACAAAAATAACGTTTCATAGTTAATTTGTACAAAACCCACTGATTAATATCAAAAGTGTTCCTTTTTGCTTTCTGAAAAAATTCTGGATTTGATTACATATAACTTAAGGAATTTGTATGCAATAAAGGCAACTGTAGAGACATGACATATTGGAAAAAAAAACACTTGCAACATTTAAGACAGATAAGGGAATAATTGTTAGGAAACTAAAAAAAAAAAAAAACCTTTAAAGTAGGAAAAAGATAGAAAACCCAGGATAAATATAGTTATCGCATAGGAACAAACAATTCACTGAGAGGATATCTGAAGTACAAGTAACCACAGTCATGCACTGCTTCACAAAAGGAATAAGTTCTGAAAATGCATCTTCAGGTGATTTTATTGTATGAACATCATGAAATGTACTTACACAAACCTAAATGGTACATACAACCTACTATACCCCTAGGCTATGTGATATAGCCTATCGCTCCTGGGCTGCAAACCTGTAAGGCTTGTTACTATACTGAATACTGTAGGTAATTGTAACACAAAGGTAAGCAACTGTGTATCTAAATACATGTAAAGACTTAACAAATGTACAGCAAAAATCTAACATAAAAGATAAAAAATGGTACTTCTGTGTAGAGCACTGGCCATGAATGCAACCTGCAGGACAGGAAACTGCTCTGGGTGAGTCACTGAGTGCGTGGAGAGTGAATGTGAAGGCCTAGGACATTTCTGTACCTCACTGCAGACTTTATAAACACCGTACACTTAGGCTACACTAAATTTACAAAAATTACTTTTCTTTCTTCGATAATAAATTCACCTTATCTTATTGTAACTTTTTACTTTATTAACTTTTTAATTTTAAACTTTCGAATCTTTTTAATGACACTTAGCTTAAAACATAAACAGGTTCACAGCTGTACAAAAATAAGTTATTTTATTTCTCTATTCTGTCAGCTTTTTTGATTTTTAGTATTTTGTTTTTACTTGAAAAGTTTTTTTAATGTGCATATTAAAGCACACACACACACATTAGTGTGGGCCTGCATAGGGTCAGGTTCATCAACATCACTGTCTTCTATCTCCACATGTTTTCTCACTGGCAAGTCGTCAGGAGCAATGACACTCATGAAGCTGGCTTCTCCTGTGATAACAATGCCTTCTTGTGGACACTTCCTGAAGGACCTGCCTGAGGCTTTTCCGGGGATGTCACCTTTTTTCAGAAATACGTCCATAATGGCTTTCTTGTTTTGTTTTGGTTTTTTTTCAATCACAGGTTTGCTTGTAAGCTGATAATGCACCACGAACACTTCTCTCTATTAATGAAAACCTCCTGGTGTTGGGGTCCACGTTTTCACACTTTTTAATGAGCTTGCTGAGGTCCATAATATCCTCTGCTAAATCTTTCACTGTGAATTTTCCTGGGGGTTCTTCTCCTGCAGTGTCCTTTTCTCTTGTCTCTTCTTTAGCTCTGCATTCCTAATCTAGTTTCATTAACTCCTCATTAGTCAATTCTTCAGGAATCACCTCTAGCAGCTCCTCAACGTCATCCTTTTCCACACCTAGGTTAAAGTGGTTTGTCACTTCGACAATAGCCTTGCTGAAAAATGTGTTGCACTACGATGTTACTGTGGCTACCATGTCACCAGGGTATAGGAAGTTTTCAGCTCGATGATAAACTTGTGGGACCACGGTTGTTTATGCAGCCAATCATCCAGAACATCGTCATGTGGTGCATAACTATATATAGAGAGGCTCCAATTCCCTAGAAGTAAAATATATTTAATTAAAACAACGAAGAAATATAATTTATGACAATTGGTATGCTAAAAATTGGATAATAAAATGTTTTTGTTAGTGGTTAGAAAATAGAAATGAATTCCTGGTGAAATGCACCAGTCCTGCTAGTCTGGAAAGAAACCAGATACTATTTATTAACATTATGCATAGCCTGGAATCCCATAACGAGGTTATATGCCAGTAAAATTACACAGGTGCTTTACAGGGAATGTATAATTTGCAGTAATGAGAAGATAGAGATAAGTTAGAAGACTGTAACTTAAGAATAGATAAGCAAGATATGGTAGATGGTAGAATACTGTGCCATGATATGGTAGAATACTAAGTTATGTGGTTAGAAACGATAAACGTAGGCAATTAAAACAACATAATTATGTAACTCTAAAGCATAGTATTGTGTACAAAATACGATGAGGATGTAGAATGACTTGATCTCCTATATGCTGATAAGTAAAATAATTCAGTCACTCTGGAAAAGAGTTTGGCAGTTTCTTATAAAATAAAAGGAAATTTTACTACAAGATAGTTGTGCTCCTACATATTTATTCTAGAGAAATTAACACATATATTTACAACAACATCAGTATACAAATGTTCACAGCAGTTTCAGTTCTAATAGCAAAGGAAGAAGCAATCTAAGTTACCTTCAAAAGATGAATAGACAAACTGTGATGTATGCATATAAGCGAATATGACTCAGCAATATAAAGGAACAAAATATTGATTTACATATTTTTGTGGATCTCCAGAGTATTATATTAGAGTATAAAAAAAGAAGCCAAACTGAAAGGTTAGATATTGTATGGTTTCTTTTATATAACTTTCTCCATGTGACAAAATTATAGTAATAGAGAACAGATTAGTGTTTGACAGAGATTAAAGTTTGGGAAGGATGTGACGATTCAGAAGAAGCAAAAAGGAGCTTATTTGTGATGATGAAAAAGCTTTGTAATCTGACTCTGTTAGTGGTTACAAAAATCTGCATGTGTGATACAACTTTCTCTAATAGTACAGTACAGAAATAAACAGTGCAAGTAAAGCTGGTAAAATCTGAATAAGGTGTGTAGTATAGTTAATATTACAAAAAATTTCAAATACCTTATTTTGATGACATAATTTCTTTTATAAGACAATACCATTGGTGTAAACTAGAAATAGGGTACAAATAAATTGCCTGTACTATTTTGGCCAATTCTTTTGAGTCTAAAATGATTTTAAAATAACATTTTTCAATGTAAAAACAAAAAAAAAATTGGAAGTTGGTAGTACTAAATGAAATTTGCAAATTGATTCAGGAAAACTGACATATATACATATATATCAATTCTTTC